>NW_010120094.1:0-203 GCF_000699245.1 Pterocles gutturalis | reverse complement strand
CCCAACATGTCCTCGTTGTCCTGGGGGGTTCTCCAGTCTTCCAAGGGTAGTGGGGGGCAGGAGGATATTTGGGGGTGCCCCCAGCATCTCCGTGCCCCCCACAGGCCTAGTGGTGCCAGGGGACCCTATCCCGGGGCAGGGGCCAGCGGGGTGGGGTTCAGGCCTTGTGCTGTTTGCTGGTCTTGAAGGAGACCTGGAGCACG
>NW_010120093.1:6065-6298 GCF_000699245.1 Pterocles gutturalis | reverse complement strand
CCGCCCTCGCTATTTTCCACCCTACCGGCAACTGTAATAGATCTGAGCATTTAAGCAATAATGAAGTGAATCGATCTGCCCAAACTCTGCATTAAAGAGGACACAACACTTTATGTCCCTGCGCTAATGGACATCAATTTGGAACTTAAAAGGCAACAAATGCATCTAAACATGGGAAGGAGGGTGGTGAGCCTCTATTATTTTTCTTCCACACCCCCCCCCCCCCCCTTTAC
>NW_010120093.1:5318-5661 GCF_000699245.1 Pterocles gutturalis | reverse complement strand
CTGGGAAAGAATACTTCAGCAGCGTGAAGTTTTTGTGCGTGTCAGGAGCAAGTTGGAGCTTCTCGTGTCGCCCAACTTCCCCGCTGGAAGTTTGGGCTCTAAAGTGAACCTTATTCCTGCTTCCCTCGCTCGCTCGCTCTCTCTCTCTCTGGCGGTAACAAATAAGAAAGGGGGGGAGGAGATTGATGTATTTATTTCTGTAAAAGAGTAAACTCACTATTGCAAGAGTTCATCCGCTGCATCCAGGGGTAAACCGGGGCGGAACACTTTTGCTCCTCGCTCTCTCCGAACACAGTTTTGCTCTGCGCGCAGTCCGACTTGCGCGGCTCGGGGGCGAAGGGCA
>NW_010120093.1:4642-5271 GCF_000699245.1 Pterocles gutturalis | reverse complement strand
CCCGCCGGCCCCATAGTCACAGGCGGAGCTGCGGCTGTAGGCTCCGTTGCTTTGCTGGTAGTATGGAGAAGAGGTATAGCCCTTCTCTTGGACTCCCGTGGCTCCATAGGTGCTGGGGTAGTGCCTCAAAGGATCCGCATAGCCCGAGGGATATAGCGGGATCTGTCCCAGGAAGGGCTCCTGCCCCGCCGCCAGACTCACCGGGAAGGTCGAGTTGACAAAATAAGAACTCATTGGAAAAGAGCCTCGCCGTCCTTTTCCCGGCTTTATGATTTGTTGTGTTTTATAGTCCAAGTGGTTTAGCTATTAGTAGTATATCGGAGATTGGGTTTTAGCTGAAGGGAGATGGCGTGGTGCCCGCGAGGGACACAAGGAAATACAACCATCTGATCATGGGCTGACCAATAGCAGGCGCCTGAGGTTGCAAAATAGCACCCATGAGGAGCGGAGATTGCACCAGGGACCCCAAGAACAAACCATCCACCCCCTTTTCCCTCCCTTTTAAACATCAGAAATGCACCCCCTTAACCAAATACATAATATCTGCCGAAAGAAACATTCCCGGCGCACTCGGAGATTCATAAATAAATAAACGTGCGTCGTACCCCCCTCCCTCCCCGCCCTCCCCC
>NW_010120093.1:1122-4545 GCF_000699245.1 Pterocles gutturalis | reverse complement strand
ACAAACAGCCGCTGTAAGTGGTGGTGGGGGGGGAAAGTTAATTATTCGCATTCGGAAAACTTTAACCCCTCATGTTTGCAAATCATCCTTTGCTGCAGTTAAAGAAAAAAAAAAAAAAGTTTTTTGTGTGTGTGTGTGAACTTTGCAAGGAGGAAATCCCGCCGGGTTGATTAACTTAGATTTGCTATAGGAGACAAAATCGGTTTTGACAACTTATTTCGGCTCGTGTTTGTCTAAATACCATAGATTAGCATTCCCTGCTCGGGAAAGCTGCGCTCGCTTGAGCCAAACCTTCGCTTTTCCCATATTGCATCTTTTTCTTTTTCTGCACAAGCTCCGTATTCGGAAGATAAATGGAAAATCGAAGTATTTCCTTTCTCCCTGGCTAAATCCCGATTTCCTCCGCAGTCCGGTACCGCATTGTGCCCTCTTGCGTTTTTTTGTTACTACCAAATCTATGCCCGACCTTTTATGGCTAAAAGAGAGACCTTGGGTTACGGTCCAAAGCTGAGCTTATTGATTGTTACCGACCGAGATTTTTTTTTTTTTTTTTTTTTTTAAGAGGGGAAAGCCGACGGTGTGATGGGGCTGCTGCCTTGGAGGTGCGCAGAGACCCAGCGGTTTTGCATATCCCCCCCCCCTTAAGCCCGTTCCCACTGTAAAATACCTGTTTTTGCAAAGTTAAAAGACTGGAAGACGTAATTCCGAAAGTCTCAATAAATTCCCGGTCACCCCAAAAGCTGCACTTTGCTCTGGGGTTCGCTTCTCTCGGTTTTGCCAGGGATGTGCTCAGCTCTACTTGGTGCATCCCCCCCACCTCAGATCACTGTTTGCTCAAGGTAGAGTTGGATGTCTGATCACCGCCTTCCCTTTTTCCAAATGGCAAAATCAGAGCTTTCTCACAGGGGGGGAAAAAAAAAAAAACCCAAAAAACCCTAAATTAAATCCAGGACTGTCCCCCGATCAGTCGCGTTTTATCGAGGATTTGTTTCCTGTCCGAATTTGTAGCCATCTGTTTGTCGGGTTTAATATGCAATGAAATGACACGCCTTATAATACACACTCCCCTGGACTTGGATCTGTGAATGTGTGTGCTACAAATCTAGAATTACATACATTACATGGTGTCTGTAGAGCTGCCAATGCGGCACTCTCTGACGGAGCTTGGAGTCTCTACGAAACTGGTATCTGATTACGAGCTAATTTATTTTAAACATCATGTTTACAGCAGGAAAGCCAAGATTGTTTCATGCCACGGCTGCAATGAACATTTCGACTGAAACGTAATCCTTATAATTCAAGGAAATAACATGCAAAGGAAGTAGTTTTCCATCCTCCACCCCCCTCTCTGACTGATATCTCTTATATTTGTTCTTGCAGAGTTTCCCTTTGTGTATGGAATGGACCCAAACTTACGTAGATCTGCTTTATTGGTATGCAAGGAAAAAAAAAAAAAAAAAAAGAGATTGAAAGGGAACGATGACTAGAGAAGAAAAAAAAAAAAAAAGGCTCGATGAGAGCCTGAAGTTAACTGCTTTGCAGGAGCCGAACAGCTCATACCTCTGATTAGAGAGTTACGCAATATTGTAGCTCTGCAAAACCAGCGGTTATCTGGCATGATCAGCTCCGAATGCAAATTTTGGGCTAAGACATGGGATGTCCTTCCTGATAATTCAAATGCGTGAGTACATCTGCTGAAAATGTTTGCTCTGATATTTTCTCTCACTTCTCATAATTGCTCCGCAAATAAATCCCTCGAAATAGTTTGGGAAAAAAAATCCCTCCCTCCCCCAAGTAGTAAAATGTTGCTTGTCCTGGCTTTTTGTGGCTAAAACAGGCTTTTTACGTAGTTTGATAGCTGAAATTTTAAAAGAAAATAAAAATGCACTAATTGAAGCTGATCGCTTGCTAATTGCTTATTACTGACATCTTAGACGCTCTATAGATAAATAAATAATATGTCTTGCTTCTTAGAAGAAGGATAACCCCATAGATGGTTATTTGAGGGAGGAAAATAAAAGAAGAAAACTTGCTTCCCAACGTGGGGGAAAAAAAAAAAACAAAAAAAAAACGAAACCAACAAACCCAACGCCTGCCATAATTTCTGTCTTCCGAAGGGTCAGGCCCGCGGTCTAATTGATTTGCCACCTATAATACATGTAAATCCGAGCAGAGGTCTTAAACCGCACTAAATCTCAGAGAACTGCATGTTTAACACAGAGGTGGTTTCCATTCCCAGTTCAACAGCTTTACCAAAAAAAAACCACACACAAAAAAAATTAAAGTGTTGGGTTATTAGTGTAGCTGTTTAACAGACGCTCTCCTGCCTTCCCCGCTAAGGTCCGAAGGTAAATCTGAGACCGATTTTGCGCATATATTTTCTTTGGCCGCCTCTAGCGCCAGCCCAGCCGGGAGGGACGCAGACACAGCAATGACGGTCGCAGAACCGAGCTTATACAGTAGCCCTTAAGTCAGACCCGGCTTTGAGGGCACCGATGGGCACATTTTTATTCACTCTTTGGCCTCATCTCCTTAAAGCCAGGCTCAGGGTTTGATAAGAAGGAGCAATAAAGCGAGGAAGTTGCGAGAGACGCCAGAAGGTGGTAGAACAGATTTAACTGCTCTGGGAAGCCGGCTTTCCCCTCCTGACAGACATCACTCAGCTGGCAGGGCATAAATAAAGATAAACAGAAGTATTTACAGTATGTACAACCTCAGCTCTCTGCCCAGGAAGGTCTCACTTTTTGTCGCTTTGCTTTTCTGGCCAGCAAAAGCCAACCCCCCCCGCCCCAAGCAGAGGCAGGCAGATAGATGAGGGGGATTAAAACAACACCCAAATATTTCGAAATGCAAACAGAACAGAGCATTGCTTGTGTGAAAGCTAAACCCGCTAAGAACTTGGTAGAAAGTTCAGTGCAGTTGGTTCCAATAAAAAATGAAACTCTCTTTTTTTCATGTGGAGCTGGAATTCCCGATCCTTCTGAAGTGAGAACACAGCGGGGGTTTCCCTACCCAGGGACTTATTGCAGCCATAAAGTCAAGCCAACACCACGAAAACACTTGAAAAACCCCCTTGTTCCTGGAGCCAGACATAGAAAAACCATTGGCAGCAGAGAAGCCTCCCCTGTAATGCTCATGCACACCCAGAATCACATCGGAAAAAAAAAAAAAAAACAACCCACAACCGACAGAACCCTGTAGAGCTCCAAGGTTCGAGTATTTAAAACAATGACCCCTGAAGGTGTAAAAAAAATACCCGCTCTCCCCGCGCATAACCGCCTGAAACTTAATTTCCAGCAATTTAAGTTTAATTTACCTGACTTCCCGTGCAGTGCATTATAACCTTGTTAATGGGTTCTTTGAAAAGAAGCAATAATAATCTACCATTGTTCCATTAAAGAGTGCAGCTAATTATTAACAAAA
>NW_010120093.1:881-1085 GCF_000699245.1 Pterocles gutturalis | reverse complement strand
AAGGGAGGAGAGAGACACTGGGGGGAATCAAAATGCATCCAGACCGAAGTATTCCTGCAAAAGCAAGTCCTGGGAAGGGGACAAGTGGGGGGGCTACTGGTAAAATAATATTGGGAAAGCAGGGCGAAGGAGAGGAAAAGGCGAGACGGATCATGTAATGCGGAAGGTGAATGCTGGGGGTGTTGGGGATTACAGCATGGAACA
>NW_010120093.1:0-813 GCF_000699245.1 Pterocles gutturalis | reverse complement strand
ACAGAGTCCCTGGACATCTCACTTTCTTCCAGAAAATGTCCCTAGTCTAGACGTAAACAGTTGCCAGGAAACTGTGTGGTAGAAAGAGAAAACGAGAGGGAGAAAGCCAGAGGGAGGGAGGGCGAGAGACAAACCTTTTAAAACAGACACGCATTGTCCCTTCAAAGCCTACAGTAACTTAAAAGTGATTCGTCGTCTGCCTTTCCTCCCTGCTCCTTCCCCAGCAACCACCTCCATTCTGTGTACACGACTTGACATATCTTTTCCAGACCCCACCGAAATGACCACTCCAAGCAATAAATAAATACAAGCTCCTCTGCCTTTTATGATGAGCTGAAATCCCCTTCGCCTCGTACGTCATTCTCGCACCGCGGTTTACAAGATCTCCGCTCGCGTTCACCCTCAGCAACCCACAGGCTACCTTTCACCTTCCATGGGTGTGCGTATAGATAGATGTGACCCTTTATATGCATCCACATGTCTGGATTTGTACAGATTTGCTCACACATGGCACAGAACAGACGTACAGCCGTTACACACGGATCAGGACAGGTTGGGGGGGTCAACACACACATATGCGATGTCCATAGCTCACATCTGAGTGCACATATATGTGCGACTGCATCCTATATACATACATCCAGACTCTTTAAGGCCAGACATACAGCTCAAAGCACATCCATAGTTTCCACCCCACAGCAGGGCACCAGGCCTCAAGGGCGAAGCGCATCCGACAGCGGAACCAGGCTCTGCCGGGGGTTAGGGGGGGACCGTGGTCCTTGCCACCGCCACCCGGCCAGGGAGAAGGGAGGG
>NW_010120092.1:3320-62598 GCF_000699245.1 Pterocles gutturalis | reverse complement strand
CCCCAAGCCAAGGGCTAACCCACCACAAAGCTAGCTAGAACGTAGTCTAGATCCAACAGGTGATCTAAAACTGTTAAGTGAGCTGGAACCATAAAGGATCTGGAAACCTGATCTAGAACCATAAAGCAATCTAGATCCTGATCTAGAACCACCTCCCTGCCAAAAGCCTAACTCCAGAATTCATGCCTGCTGTAACTGCACCAGCACCACCCCAGCTCTACAAACAACTGACTGTAAAGGACTCACTGCCTGTCAAAGGCCCTGGTAAGGGAAGGCCTTGGGATGTCTCAGGTGTCTCGGTTGTAAAAAGGCAATAGGCAATCATCCTATTCCTTGATGATAAGAAGAAGCCAAGAACGCACCAAAGGCTTTACTCCCCTCACTAACCAAGGACAAACTTTTGCTTAACAAGGTTGTCACCCTCAGCTCGAAGGCGCCAACAAGGTGTACAAGAAACATGTAGGTGTGGTGCTTCGGGACATGGTTTAGTGGGTTAAGTGGTGCTGGGCTGATGATTGGACTTGATCACCCTTGAGGTCTTTTCCGGCCTTAAAGATTCTATGATTCTATGTTGCAGTATCTCAGAGATGTTTGAACCCTGTCACCTATGACGTGTCTTTGTGCATCTCTGGCCTTGGCACTGGAGTCCTAGGCCCCATTGCTGTTGCTGACTCTTTGTAGTTTCTTCCTAGACTGACAGCTGAGAAGTGGGAGCATACAAAGGGCAATATCAAAGCTAACAGTGACACAAAAGATCTGGGGCCTGTCTCCTAATATGCTTCTTTCTTTAAGTTCAGTACGAAATACTGAAAATACTGTGTCCATTAGTTGCATACTTTCAGCATTTGTACTGTTTAATAATTGATTGCAAGGAAACTGAGGAAGATATCTGTAGCTGCTGTGTCTGAAACTTATTGCTGGATGGAACAACCGGTGATCTCTACTTCTGTATTTTGAAAAAGGCAGTAGGCAACATAACATGGGTTTGTTTAGTACTTATTGTGGTTACTTTTGCTGTAGGCATATGATGCTTCTGAAAGAGCAGTATGGAAAACAAGTGATCGTTAACCTGTTGGGAAGCAGAGGAGGGGAGGAGGTGCTCAACAGAGCTTTTAAGGTAAAAACAAAGATTTTTAAATTTTTTTTTTAACTGCTGATTTCCTCTGAGCCGCCGTATTCTTCTGTTTCCCTTCTGGCCCCTTATGTGATAAATAGTATATCTTAAGAAATTATGTTATCTCTTTACTAGATGTTACATACTGAGAGAACAGTGCTTCATAGTTCAATGGCTTAATTTCCAGCACTGCCTTCCTGCTTATTTCTTCACACATTTAGGCACGTTCTCTTTAACCAGACTTTTTAAAAAAAGTGCCCCAATTCTCCTAAGAGTAGTTCACATTTGAAAAAATGAATTGTGGTCAGCCTTGTCATAGTATGTAGTCGCCTATGCAGTCAAGTGCCTCATGAGATTTCCAGAACTGCTTAGGGGCCAGGGCCTGACCTTGGCTCACTGAGCGTGAGCAAGCTGATTGTAAATAGGAAATGGCTGTCTTGCACCGATTGTGATAGGAATTGTCTGCCTGAGCACCAGATGACAGTCTAATGTATGGAGAGAGGTTTTCCTGGCCCCTAAATGTCCCTAGGCACAACTAAGACCTGAAAACAAGGATTTCAGACATTGTAGAATTAAAGCTGTGCTGAGTACTACCGCAGTATTCTCATGGTTAGAATTTTAAAACTAATGTGTACTTGAAGCCACAGACTGGCACTGAGATGTGCAGCAGTGCAGTAGCTGCCTGAATCTGGCTGGGTGTTGATGGAAGTCTGCCTCCTAAGGGCCTGTTGCTTTAGAAATCTGACATAGATACTTTGGAGTGTATCTTCCTAAGAATAATGTGAAGAACAGTTTAAGTACACACCTGTGGTAAGTGTTACGTATTTATCATTGGTAAAGAACGATACAGCAGTTCTGAGTTCGAATGTTCACTGTGTGAAACTAAGCAAAATAAAAGTTGTAGTTAAATAGTTCCTGATTTGTTTCCCTCTCTGTTGGAATAATGTACTCGAGACAAGGAGCGTCTTGAGTGCTTTGGCAGTTTTTTCTGTGTGACCATTTCCTCTTCAACCATAAGAGCTGGGAAGGACAATCCGCTTCCCCACTGGAAAGTGACAAAGTGAAACTCCCCCCTTGTACGGAATATGGCCAAAGAAAGTGATTATGACTAAAGCTTGCAAGGCAATGAGGAGGGTACAGAAGTGAAGTCTGGTCCTACCTTCTATTTTCAGCGTCTTAGTGAATTTCTGCATGACACAGCTAAGCCTCTATAATTTCTTGGTTTCCCTATCTTTAAAATAGTTCTAATAGTTTATTTTGCAAAAACATTTATATTTAAGAGTGAGAGATAATCACTTCTGAAATGTTCAAATAACTTAGGAGGATACAAATCTGACATTTCTTGTGAATTTAATACTGTTATTTTATCAAACTCTCGCATTCTTGAAGACCATCTTTTGGCCAGTATCTTACAACCACAAATTAAGTCAGAAACAGGGTGTCTCTAAAATAAAGGCCTTGTATTTGTTAATTTAATTATAATAAAGACCTGTTTTGTTTAAATTGTTAGACTTTATCCCTGTTTAAAAAATAAATAAATTATGAAAGCACTCTGTGAGCTGAAAGAATTTAGACTGACAGCACTGGAAAAGGAAGTTTTGTACCCATTCAAAATAGCCACCTCTTGGTGTTTTCTTTACCTTTGTGTTGTAGTAAATGGATATTTGGAAAGAATATATAGTTAATTTTGACTTTGATGATTTTAAAGGGCTTGAATTAAAAATAAGTAGTTCATAGGGGAATGATTAGGAATGAAAACTTTTCTCCTCTTCTGTCATTAGTTTGTTTCTTTGTCTCCCTTTGCTTGTATTCCTTTGTCTTCTCACAATTTTTTCTGCAGTCTTAGTAATTCTTATCAGAGTTGGTTCAAAACATTCTTGTAATTACTGCTGCTGGGTTTTCTTGATCAGAATGTCACTGCTACCATTCACTTATCCAACAGGAAAATAAAAAATTATAAATGACCAATTTACCTTCAGCTGTTACCTGAATCGGCTGTTACCAGACCAAAAAATCAATACTGTTCCCAGTAATGCTGTTCCTCTCATAAGCATCCTCTATAAAAGACATAATTATGTTTACAGTAAAAGCACTGCTGTAGTGCAGAGTTACAAGTACTCTGACAATGATTTCTGCTGATGCAGTGGGTAGATGTCAGCCTCAAGTGCATTACTAGTGCCAGCAGCTATAAAGGCAAGTTGAGATGTTGACAGCAGAGAAGCAAATACCAAGTGTTTTGGCTTTTCTAACAGTAATGAAATGTATTTTGCACATCTCTCTCCAAACACCAACACCTTTAAATCTGTTTCTGCAGGGGAGGCTTAATGGCTTACTTGATACAATTGTACTGGTGTAACTGCTGCAGGTGCACTTTTAATTTAATATCCAAATTGTTTTGTTCAGTTTTGCATCACAGTCTAAGTGGAGAAAAGCATCCATCTCTTGGGATAAGAATGTGCAGGAGGGAAGAGAGTAGATGAAGGCCTGCATAGTTAAGAGTTAATATAACAGTTCTCTCTGGCTTTGTCATGGAGAGCAGGATGTGTTATTATCGTATCTGTTACCGATACCTTAATGAAATTTGTGGTGATTGTGGAAATGCATGTGAGGTCATGGAAATTGGAGATGAAATAATGAGGTTCTTTGTGCCTTTTCTTTCACTTTTGTGGTTTACCTCAAACATTTTATAATATGTTTCCCGAGACATAATTTCTTTGTTACTTCCTCCCCAGGCACCCTCTGCTTTAAATTAGGGCCGTGTTTTCCCATGTCTTGGTGCTTCAGGAATGGTTAAAAAATACAGCCATGCACTGTTATGCTCTTCTACCTTAAGAAGCTCTGGACACTCTTCCCATCAGGGTCCTGGTCCTGAGCCTGCCCAGAGCATCACTGTTGCTGTACACCCTCACGCACAGAGGTAGCAGCCCACTGCTGCACGGCTGCCACTAGCCAAGGCACAGACAGCAATTCTGATGTATGCTTTCAAGTTACAGTTTCAGTTCCCCTGCAGAAAAATTAGGGTCTGACAATAAAATTTAATTCTGGAAAGAAAACAAATAGGGAACTTCGGTTGCTTTTTTCATGTTTGGCCTTTCAGAATTCCCTGTGAAAATGTGATGAACAGCCAAAGTTTAGTAATGACAAAAGCATGCTGGTATCAATCCTTACATTGTGGCTTGAGCGGGATTTGGTTTCTTTCATTCTCTATTGAAACAGAAACTGCTGTGGGCCTCTTCCCATGCGGCAGACACTCCCATGATAAACTTTGACTACCACCAATTTGCAAAAGGTGGGAAAACTGAGAAACTGGAAAATTTGCTGAGGCCTCAGCTGAAGTTGCACTGGGAGGACTTTGGAATCTTCACAAAGGGCGAGAATGTAAGTCCACGGTGAGTGTCCTTGCCCCTCTGACTCAGCATAGCCAGGTACCACCTGTCCTGGCTTCCCAGTTTTCTTGCTGTGTTTGGACCATGCACGTAAATGCCCATCTTGAAATGCAATTTTGAGACCAAGTGTAGGCTTGGTACTAAATAGATTATTTGGCTTAACTGCATCTCCATTGTTTGGAATGTGCAAAATTAGCAGTGCGTGGATTTGCTAATATGGTGTTACAGAGGTAGTCAAGTAATTAGACATGTTAATGGCATACATTGTGCCCAGTGTGCTTGCACTCTGAAGGTGTGGGTGGATATATTCAGGCTGAACCTTTGATGAATTTGTTCATTCAACTCATGATTAGATTTTATTTTAAAATATACCTTTTTTTCCCCTCCCTTCTCTTGTGTTTGGTTTCCAAAGTCTGCAGACAGGTGTTTTTCGAATGAATTGTTTGGACTGCCTGGATCGTTCTAATAGTGTACAGTCCTTCATTGCCCTGGAGGTGAGTTTGTCAGAGGACTTTTCATGGATGCCCGTACTGCATATATTGTCTGTTCCATGGCAGAGACAGGAAAGAGGGCATAAGCCTCAGTTACACAAGTATGTCTTGCCAGCTCTGTGATACAGGATGGTGCTGGCTAGAATACTTAAACTGAGGATAAAAAGAAACACACGTTTAAGAACAATGTTGCTTTTTCTTCTTTCGCACCTAATCCAGATCCTGCTTGCTCAATTAGAGAGCCTTGGGTTGAACTCTAAATCTATAACTGAGCGCTTTGTGGAATCCTACAAAGTGATGTGGACTCTCAACGGTCATAATCTGAGCCGAGTATTTACTGGCAGTCGTGCTCTTGAGGGGAAGCACAAGGTAAAGAAAAATGGCAAAAGTGTTTATTCACAATTAAAGAAAGATGTCTGATTTACTCTTCAGTGTCACTTGCACTGATGATTCTTGTCTGATGTAGGTTGGGAAGCTCAAGGATGGTGCCCGCTCTGTGTCTCGCACCATTCAGTCAAATTTCTTTGATGCAGTAAAGCAGGAAGCCATCAAGTTGCTGCTCATAGGTGACTTCTTCAGTGAGGAATATGCAGATAAAGGCAAGATGCTCATGGACCACACTGCACTGTTGGGTAAGGCCAGTGTAAATTCTTTGCTTTTGTGTTTGTTTTTAGCTGTCAGATATAAGCAACTGCACCTTTTTGGAAAAAAAAAAAAAAAAAAAAAACCAAAAACCAAACAATAAATAACCTACTTTTGCACAAATCTGTTGCTTAAAACACTGCTTTCAAGTGACCACAGCACAACTCCTGTGTGTTTTAATTCCACTGTGCTTATTTCTCATATTTTGTTTTAGACTTCTGAGTATGTTTGTGTCCTCTTTGATTATGATCTCCTCTGACAGTTTAGAGGAGTTGGACCAGAGGGAAAGATTTTAGAGCTGTATTCCCAGTCTGGTCCTGTCTGAGTTTGCCTTGAGGAAGTCTCTTGAACTCAGACTTTTTATCTTTAGTTTGCGCATGCTTTTAGCCATTTGGATCTTTAAAGGAACATTTATGTTGTTATGTTGGTTCATTCCCTGCTTTACTCCAGGGTCCTGATAGTCCACAATATATACACATTTGTTTGCACCCATCTAGAGTAAACCAACTTAGCTTTCTCTGAGAAGATACTTGTGTGCATAATATAGGATAATTGCACCAACAAGCAGTATTGGGTGGTCAGTTTGCTCCAGAGAATGGCCAAATTTTAATAGGATAGACTTGAACTGTTCAGTGCCACTTCAATCCTCGGGCTGTTGCCTGATGTGAACCACACAGAAAATACAGATAACATCTCTATGCCTGACTGCCAGTGCAAATCAGATAGTTAAAGATTAAGGTTACCTCAGTGGCTCACACAAAAAAAAAAGCACACTGCTAATTCTCTGTGCTCATCAAAAATAAGTGAATATAGCAGTTTCCTGTGAAGAGTTCTGACCAGGCTAGAGAGCCACGACAGTGCTAGATTTGGACTGATGTGAGACTGTGCTGCTCTCCGCCTTTCCCACCACACTTTAAACTTCTCAGGACTTCAATATAAGTCATAACTTGTGACATGCTTGATTGCTGTAGGATAAACTGAAAAGATTAAGGGAGGAAAAATAATTTATTTGCTTATTACTTGAAGAAGTGCAGGAAGATGTGTGCTCAAAGTGTGTGACCAGCCCTTCACAAGCTTTCAAAGGGTGCCTTGTTTCAGGAGGAGAAATTGCTGACATCAACCCCAGTTATGTTGTAGGTATTGCCATTGGAGTTATTCCTTAGCTTTTGTGTAGGTGCTGCTAGGGTAATGTCACTATTTCACAGTGACTGTGTTGCTGCTGTCTGTATGCTTTCTGTCCTTTTACAGCACATCCTTCTTTTACACACCCTCTTTCTCTCTCCCCTCTTCTGTCAGTAACTCCGAGTATTTTGAAGGCCATGTCAGAGCGTCAGTTTGAATTCACAAGCTTCAAGCGTGTTCGTGTTGCCACGGGCACATGGAACGTGAACGGGGGGAAGCAGTTTCGAAGCAACATCCTCGGTACCAGTGAGCTAACAGACTGGCTGCTGGATTCTCCCAAGCTCTCTGGAGTTTCTGAATTTCAGGGTAAGACTTAACAGTCAAAATGTGTAAGCAATATTTCATAGAATCATAGAATTGTTTGGGTTGGAAAGGACCTTAAAGATCATCTAGTTCCAACCCCCCTGCCATGGGCAGGGACACCCTCCACTAGACCAGGTTGCTCAAAGCCTCATCCAGCCTGGCCTTGAACACCTCCAGGGATGGGGCATCCACAGCTTCTCTGGGCAATCTGTTCCAGTGTCTCACCACCTTCACAGTGAAACATTTCTTCCTAATGTCTAGTCTAAATCTACCCTCTTTCAGCTTAGAACCGTTACCCCCTTGTCCTATCACTCCACTCCCTGATAAAGAGTGTTTCCCCATCTCTCCTGTAGCCCCCTTCAGGTACTGGAAGGCTGCTATAAGGTCTCCCTGGAGCCTTCTTTTCTTCAGGCTGAACAACCCCAATTCTCTCAGCCTGTCCTCATAGGGGGAGGTGCTCCAGCCCTCTGACCTCTTTTTGCCTTTGCTGGCATCTCTAGAGACAGTATGCTGGGACACAAGATTTGACCAGCTGTAAAGGCAGTGCATCTTAGAGGGCACTTTCTGTCATTTCTTAGGGGTGTATTCAGCTCCAGGTAGACTTGTGTTGCCTCCCTGTGGCAGTGGAATGGTGTGTGAAGGGCTCCTGACAGAGCAACTCCTGAACCTATACCATGTGACTCTCTTGAACCTTCAGCAGGTCAGAATTCAGAGGTCTCTCTCATGCCATTGTGGGGTGTATTCTGCATCCCATATTTCATTTTCTTCTTCCATATTTCTGTTCTTTGCTCCTCATTGTGAACAGGAGCTACATGCTTAGGTGCCCTCAGAATGTCTCCTTGGTCTTTATCTGGAGCTAAACATATCTTTACAATCTGGACTCTGAGGTTGTCTGGAAACATTACTATCAAACTTTCAGACAAAAAGATTTTGTTGAAGGCAATTTTGTTCTTTTTAGCAGTGTGGAAAGCTCTTGTGCTTGTGGCTTGCTTAAATTGGTTGCTGAATTTCTTCAGGGTCAGGTATCATAATTGATTTACAGATTTTTTTAGGGAAAATGAGAAGTGAATGTTCTGTCATTTAAAAATTGAGTGGTTGCAAAACTATGGCCAAACCTGTGCTTTTTTTATTACAGTGGAATATTTAGCTCCCTGCGGGCATCACAGGGATAGTCCTGTGCCTAACCCTGAAGCTCAGCAATTCATTCCTCAAATCCTTGGCTACTTATACAAGTTGTCTCGTTTGAACCCTTAGTCCTTGAGTGCATGGATATGTGATTAGGTGCAGCCCACTGTACTCTGAGCAGCTTAGGTGGGTGAGTGGTCCAGTCTGTTGGAGAAACAGTTTAGATGTGTTAACACATGACTATGCCCATGATATTAAAATTTGTTGAGAGCCTGTCATGTGCCAGCCTTGCCAGGCTTTCCCCTAAGAGAACCGGAGGAGCAGGACTACATTGTACAGGCAACCATAATGTGTTAGGTCTAAGCAGCTTCTGGAAGAGAGCTGAGTTACGTGAATGGGCAGAGCTAGGGTGTGACCATGCAAATGTCTGTGTTCATGGTAATGCCGGTGCAGTGCCTACACAAATGGCTAAGTGTTCAAAGACGTCTCCAAAATTGTTGATGGGAAATACACATCTGACAGTGCCTGTCATGTTGAGCCAGTAAAGGAGGCTAGCTGTCATGTGCTAATTTCAACCTTTCTGTTCTCATTTTCTGAGGCAGATCTGATTAGATTCCAGTGGATATCTACTATGTAGATCTTCATGTTGAATTAAGTTACTGTTACCTTGTATGCATGACAGTTTAAAAAAAAATAAAATCCCTTTAAGCAATGGATAGACCTAAGGGGTCAACAGCTATGCTTCACGCTATTATACGAGAGCATTTGGTCTTTGGTGTTTTACCAGGGTAATATCCACAGACCTGGGCTAGGGAAGGGAGGGTCACTGTGCTCTCGAGTGACCTAACCTAACCTTAAGTGCAGGTGATCTAAGAAGGACTCAGAAGAAAGAAAAAGAAACTTTGAAGGCTTCTCTAAACTAGTAGATAAATTTACTAAAGGCATTGAGAGGGAAGTGACATACTGGTGTGTGGACAGTAAGTTCAGTTACATAGGAATCGGTGTCGAAAAGGAAAAGCATGTTGGGTAAAATGACAAGTGGGTGAAAGATGGTGGGTAGTGAGATGATGTGGCTTTAGTGATGAGTGGGGTGAGGGAAGGGAGAACATTGAATATTTTCTCATCTTAACATTGCTGCAATATAATGCCCTGTTCTGAACTGCTTCCTGCAAGAGAGATGGGAGACCAACTGGTGGGAGAAAAGCATAAAAAAATTTCAGAAGAACTGCAGGGGTTGTTTTGTGAGATTAGATTAAAGGAGGTATGAATATGTATAGCTTGGCAGGGGATACACAAGATAGAACTACAAGAATTATGTCTGATGGAAATTAGAAAACAAGTTGTTAGAAGAAACAACAAAATAATAACCCTTGTGAATTTTTCCCTCTTGCCAACAGATGATAACTGCCCTCCTGACATATTTGCAGTGGGATTTGAAGAGATGGTTGAATTAAGTGCAGGAAATATTGTGAATGCCAGGTAGGTAAAAAGACCCCCCAAATAACAAAAAACTCCCAACCTACAACTCAAACAAAAAAACCAACTCCAGAAGAGCACCCTCTCCCCTAAAGGAGCCAGACAAACAAAAGCCTCCAGACTTGTTCTTTTTTATGGTCAGATGTGTAGAATACTTCCTTCCAAGTCTGTTGCTTGTAATCATAGCTGGAAATATGTTTGCGATTAACAAATGGCACTGGGATGGTGTTGAAAGTGCTGTTTTTCTGTGAACTTCTCTATAGGAGAATACACTATGTTTTCTAAGTCTCTTAAGTCTTTATGTTGGCAGAGAAGGATTCTGATGGTTGACATTGATTTAATGCTTGTCCTTAAACCCCTGTCTGATGTTGGAAAAATGTGCTCAGTGACTTCAAACATAATTGGCATTCATGTGGGAATTCTAAAATGAATGAAATGTCTCTGTGGCTAATTGTATTTGTGAAAATTATGGCTAGAGAAAGAGTTAAAGGCAAAGCCTGAGCTTGGCATGTCAGCTTGTACATTGGCTGTTGTGTATGCTGGACCTTTTGAATCTGAATCAGGGTGGAACCATGAAGATAATGTTTCCAATGCTGATTCATCAGGCCAGTTAGTTGTCTGTTTTGGTAATGACAAGTTACAGCAGTGTTTAGCATGGCTCCTGTGCTGGCCGTGTATCTGCATGTATCAGTTGACTTTGGAGATAAGAAAATTTAGGGCTGCAGAAGTAAAGGTGCATGCACCCACCCACAGACCTCCAGCTAAGAACAGCTGACAGCTGTGGGTAGCCAGTCATCTCCCAGTCAGAGAAGATCCAGAGATCTCTTCTTCACTGTGAGCATAAGAAATCTTACAAGTCATGAGATTGACATGTATTTTTGTTTTTATGGTTATGATTACTACAGTCAGTTTCCAGGTATCCCCAGTGAATGGGGGTGTCAAACCTCACATGAGCATGGATCTTTCTAAGCATAGTAGACAAAATCCCTCTCATGTCCAGAAGCAGAAGGACTATATTTGTTTACTGTGCCTGGGCTCACTGACCCTGTTAACTCTGGGCTGGCTCACGAGAAGGTTTTATCAGTCTCTGCCATGCATCCTGCAGCACTTCCAGTTCTACAGCCTAATGGGATGTCTGTAAACCTAAGACACAGATATTCTGCTCATTTTATTGACTGTATGTGGTTTGTTTTGATTCCACTAAATTATTTTATATTTGTTCCAGTACAACAAATAGAAAAATGTGGGGAGAGCAGCTTCAAAAAGCTATTTCCAGGACTCATCGCTACATTCAGCTGACATCAGCACAACTTGTTGGTGTTTGTCTTTTCATCTTTGTACGACCGTATCATGTCCCCTTCATCAGGTAAAAAACCAAAACCAAAACAAACCCCCAACTTATGTCTTATTAACATCTGTTGTTGGAATGTAGCCAGAGAGGGTGGGAGTGATTTTTGAGCTTTGTGGGAATCGTGCAAATCTGTATTCTGGTCTCTGCTCGGTGTGGGAGAGACACCTGTTTCCAGGCAGAAGTAGTCTGGAGTCCATCCTCCTGGGTAGCACAAAGGCCAGGCAGGCACAGTATCTTCCTCCGGTTCAGCTGAGAAACCAGGCATGCTCTGAGTGGGCACTCAGGGTGTAGCACCTTGTTTGGGTGCTGTCTTTCTGGAAAAGGAATGACCTGAGCTACTAAGTCCAAGAGTGTTTGGAGCACCAAGTGAAGGCAAGTGCCTGCCTCTGCCTGAAGGGCAGGTTTTACTTTCTAACCCTCTCCTTAGTGTTTCCATATGGAAACAGGGCTTGTTCCAGGCCTGGAAAGAATGGTGGAAAAGGTGGAAAGGGGGGTGGGGGAGAGAGAGCTAATTTTGTCCCCTGACATTTTATAGAATATAAAGGCCTATTAAGTGTTGGTCTCTCCCAGATGTCACAAGAACCAGAACTATGTGCCCTCAGGAGGGTGCAGAGCTGTGTGTCCCCAGCTTACTAGCATCAATGTCCCTAGAGACTGGCCAAACTCCTCTTGCCCCGTGAAGGGCACACATATTTCAAGCCACAGGGATATCTACATTAAAACGCCTTTGCCATGAGCAGGAATTATGCAGGCTAATTGTAAATGGTAGGAAATTAATAATTAGCCAAAACTATTTTTGGGCATCTCTCTGACCTTAAAGTCTAGAGTGATCCAAACAGTGCTCTCTGCTCCATGTTAGGGGCATTGATTGGCCACTGCATTTTGTGATTAAAATACCAAAGCTGCCTCTTTCTTCTCTCTGATCTCATATCTATTGAGAAAGTCAATGCAGAGCTTGTGCAACATCAAGTGCTGCTAGGCAGAGTAATGCAATCCAGGTACCCCTGGTGGTCTCGCATTGCTACCTTCCCAGTAATCTTTCTTCAACATGATTTTAAAAATTACGTATTTTGCTGATATGAAGCAGTCTAGAGGAGAAGTGTTTCTGTCAGTTTTTGACTTTTCACCTGGCTTGCAAGAAATTCGAGTAATACATCAGGAAGTGCACAGTTTAAATAGAAAGAAGAAAGAGAAGAAGTAAGGGAGAGAGAAGAAATAAAGAGTGGGGAGAAAGAGCCTGTAACATCTTGGATCATTCGGATATTAATTCCTGTTAATAACTCACATAAGACTTAGTGGTTTTCCGCTTGCCCCTTGCTTAAAGCCAGTAGTATTCTAGTCCAGATCTGCCTGACTTATATCTGGAAAGTAAAATTTTCTCATTGGGAAGGACATTCATAGTGCTGGGGTTGGTCACAACAATGATCTCATAATTTACTTATCTGATCAGACAGGCATGCTTTATTCTCCAAGTAGACTGGCTATCTGGGAGAAATTAGCCTGTGAGCAGGTGGGCTGCTTTGCCAAGTCATCTTTCTATAGTAAAGTGTATGCTGATCATGACATTGAAATACTGTGTAATTAACAACGTGGAGGCCCTAAGCAATTTGTCATCAGTGCAGAACTCATTTTAGGAGTTAGATATAGAAAGATGTATCCAGTAATCACTGATTTTATTGCATCTGATTTAACAAATTATGGGTTATGATCTGTTGCTCTTTAATTGACTGAAAAACCCAACATCAACTGTGAAGATGCGTTTCAACACATAGTAACACTAATTAAATCATTAACTGTCTTGAAAAGCAGATTCCCATATGTTCAAAAGTAAAAGGAAATGTAATAGTAAAATTAGTTATTGTCACTATTTTAAAGATGATGGTAGAGGTAAACTTGAAAAGTATATTCTCTAGAAATTTTCAATATTTCAGAAATAAATGTCCCTTCCAAACAATACAGAAAGAGAAGAAAAGGGGGAAAATAATTTCAAATAGTTTTAGTTCTATTCTGTTGTATTATACTTAATTTGAAATGTTAGGGCATGAATGTAATCAAGAAACTTTGCAACCTGAAAGATGGAGTGTAAAAGCAGCAGGCTTTCTGGATGGGAGAAGACATGGCATTGTAAGCTCGTTTTTCCTTTATGTTGCAGTTAGTGTTAATTGAGTGCTTGTCCCTGCAGTCCTTTACTCTCTTTCCATTTTTTAAAATACAGGGATGTAGCAATAGACACCGTGAAGACAGGAATGGGAGGAAAAGCTGGAAATAAAGGGGCAGTGAGCATTCGTTTTCAGTTCTATAGTACCAGTTTCTGCTTCATATGCAGTCACTTAACTGCTGGCCAGACTCAGGTGAAAGAGAGGAACGAAGACTATAAAGAAATCACACAGAAACTCAGCTTCCCAATGGTAAGTGCAGGTGTTTGAGTGCTAAAAACATCAGAGATAAAGGCTGTATCTTTACATTATGAAAGCTGGTCTCAGGCTGTCTTTGATGACAGGTCATCAAAGAAGTCATCTCAGGTCCATGGAGAATGGGCATAAAAGAAAATGGTAAAGAAAACATTAAAAAAAATAAGCATGTTTCACAGGAGACCAGTACCTCCCGGTGCAGAACTTGCTTTACAAAAGTTCTGTGCCTTTCAAAAAATACAGTTGCTGCCGTGCTTGGAAAGTCCTCACCTTTGAACGGTTTTCAAGTTGATCTTTCAGAACAGAGCAACTTAACTGACCAATCTGTAGGGCCTCATGGATAAGATCTAGGTGACTGGTGTTAGAGCTGGAGAGTATAGTATTTACAGCTCTTTCTGGCAGTAATATGGGTTCCTAAAAGACCATCTGTGCCCCTCAGTACATCAGAGCTTGAGCTGCTCCTGCTTGGGAATGATATATCAGTTCCTGGTCACTGATATGGTACTTGCTGTTCCCTTCATTTTTTCCCATTAATTTGTCACTGTCAAGGAACTGCTGGCTTTTCTCAGAGTGTGGCAAGTAGGCACTACTGATCTGTATGAATAATTTTTCCCCTAAATGGTGTCAAATCAATCACCCTAGTGTTTTATTTCACACTTGCCTCCTCAGGCCAGCAGATAACCCGTGGGATGTGGTAGCAGTCCTTCTTTGCTTTTCATAATGTTGGTTGCTTTAATTTCTGCAATGCTTTCTTTCTCAGACCTCTCTGGAGAGATCTTAAACCAGGGAGCGAATGGGCCAGTTTGAGTATCCTGGTTAGTCAGCAAAAAAATGGTATTAAGGTTGCAAATCATAAAATTTTAACTCCCTGTTGTTTGCAAGGTTTAGAGGCTTGGCGCATGCAGCATATCAATTAGTTGTTTTATGTATGAACTAATGCTGACAGTCTGAACGTCCTGCATAGAATATCTCTGTTCCAAATAGCCATAAAGTTGTGCTTATGGTAGTTTTTCCTTCTAATACCTTGTTAACTATTTTATGTCCTCTACATTTACAAGAGCTAAAGGTACCTTGTGTGTATAATGCATATAAAGAGTGCCCTCTAGTGCTGTGACAGCCAGAGCTCTGGAACATTTCCTTTACAAATCTCTGGGTTTTAGAGGTTTATTGCTTCACTGAGGTGGGGGGGGGGAGTCTACTTAGAGGATAGGATGTTAAACTTAGAATTGGAGTGAATTTTCATTCCCATTTTGTTTCAGTACGTTTACAAAACTATGATGTGCATATAAGATCAAATATGGAGCTTGTTCTTACTCAGGACTTGTTTTGCTGAATATGTACTTTTTGAGTTATATTTAGAATATGTAAATATATGTGTGTGAAATGTGTTAGGGAAACAAACATATATTTTTAATATTCATGATAGCCAAATTGTGAACATAAAGCTGTGGTCCCAGCTTCAACATACCTTCAGGAAACAGCCACTCTTGTTTACAAAATTCAGTGGGATGCAAAAGCTAGTGAAGGAATCATTCACTTTTAGCACAAGATGGATTTTAACAAATAGAATGTGCCAAGTAGGTCAGGTATTTAGTAATTCAGAGACTGAGTTGTATATTTCAGTCTATTTAAAATATGTTTTTATGAATCAGATTTAACATTAACATGGTATTCTATACCTCTGAACTAGGGGCGGAGCGTGTTCTCACATGACTATGTGTTCTGGTGTGGTGATTTTAACTATCGCATTGATCTAACATACGAGGAAGTCTTTTATTTTCTCAAACGTCAAGATTGGAAGACACTTTTGGAATTTGATCAACTACAGCAACAAAAATCCAGTGGAAAAGTAAGGCAATGCGTCTCCTTTTCTTGAATACCTGCATGTTGGCTTGGTCTAATTCCTTGAGAGTGAAAAAGTTGCATTTTCAGACCCTTGCTTGTAGTAGATGAGTGTGGTAATTTGTTTAAAAATCAGAATGTTGTTTGTTTGCAAGGAAGTTGATATATCACAATGGCACCTACCTCATCTGTAACTTAGTCAGAGATGATATTTCTTTTCATAGATTTTTAAAGACTTCCATGAAGGGACTATTAATTTTGGACCAACATATAAATATGACGTTGGCTCAGAGGCTTATGATACAAGTGATAAGTGCAGAACCCCAGCTTGGACTGACAGAGTGCTTTGGTGGAGAAAGAAACTGCCTTTTGAAAAAACAGGTGTGTAGTATCTTTCCTCCTTCTTTATCTGAAAGTTGTTTTAGGTTTCATCCAGAACCCACATAAGGGGATTTAATATAGTGAATGGTGAGGAGGGCAGTGAGTGAGCTCTGGGCTGAGAGCTGTCTTTAGGTGTGTCCCATAGGCTTAGTCAAATTGCAGTGGCTTTACTCAAGCAGATATTATTTCGGCTTCACTGGAATAACTTGCAGAGATAGAGAGCCCTTTCTTCTTGAGTGTGTGAACAAAGGCTTTGTGCTACAGATTGAAAAGGTGTTGGGAGCACACTGAGGAGCTGAAAGCAATCCAGCTGTAGCAATCTAAAAATTATTCTATTGCTTTTCAACAGAATCATTAGTCCACATAAAGTTCTCATGTTATAATGGATAGATTGTTGTAAGAATTTTCCTCAGTAGATGTGTAAGCACTTTTTTTGTAATTTCTTCTGCCTTGGTAATTCTTAGGAATATTTCTGCTAGTTTCTGGAATTGGGAGAGATTTCATTAATTGGTGCTTATAAAGTATTTTGAGATCACGAGTGGCCGGCACAACAGAAGGGCTGTTTTCACTTGTTATTCAAAAGTTACAATAACAAAATGAGAAGTATTTCTTTTTGTATCCAGGGACAATTTTCATAACCATTCTCTCAGTCTGCGGGTACATTTACCTCCCAATGTATATAAAATCTGAACAAATTCATGTTGAAAGCGTAATTGCTGGAGAAGTAATTTAGTTTGTGCCTGTGGTCGTGATTTTTCATGTGCCTGGGAACTATTGCTTGGAATCCAAGTCATACCATGATTACACTAAGTGTAAAAACTACAAAGCAAAACTAGGGTAATCAGAGAGTACGTCTCAATGTGATATAGAGTTATTCACTCTTAAATAAGAAATGAAAAGTAAAGTAAAATGAGGAGCTTAAACCATTGATAGAGATGTAATCTGGGAAAGAAAAACTGTGAGAGACATAATAAGGAAGTTAAAAGAGCCCCCTTGTCCTGGCTGGTTTCATTTTAGGAGAAGGAAAACCCTTCAGCATTTTCAATGCATATTCCTTATTTTGCATGGCAAAAGTCCTCCTAGGAGGACTTTAGTTGATGGAGTTCACACAGAACGTGGGACCTATCTAGCTAGTCTGCAAGAGCTGAGGCAGGTACATTTCTTTAGAGCTTGTAGGGCTCCCACAGCTAGCTCATGTAGGTATATAACTGACCCCTTGTCCACTTGCCCATGTTCCAAGCCCTTTAAAGCTTTTCTAATTAGTTGCTGCCAGAGTTTCTCTCCTTTACTGCTGGTGTCGAGGCTCTTCTGCCTCCCAGCTCTAATTCTTTTGCCTGGCTTCTTTTTTGCTGCTCTACGGTAGAGGACTGTTTGCCTTCTGAGAAGAAAGTGTAGCCCCAGTGTGAGTGATTAGGCAGAAATGCTATATTCCATATTAACTTTTTTTCATCTCCACAGAAAAGAAATAGAGTTATCCATTAGCCCAAACAGTGGCCTAAAAACTTTGCTGTTATTGACAGCAATATAATACCTCACTCTAGCATAATGTTGGGAGTACTTTCTGTCACCTTAATGCATTGCAATGGAAGTATTTGGAGGTTGGATATGCATGGGTTTGCTTTCTCCTCTTGTGTATTGTTTCTCCACACTTTATGTATTATTCAGATTTGCAGTGTATTTTGCAAGTATGATGTCTGTCTCTATGCTCAATAATGGGACAGGAGGAAAAATACTACTGTGACTTTCTGTCAACCCAGATTGTCCAGCTAATTGACTGGGTGACATTCAGGTTAACCATTTTGCACGTGTGTTTTTCTAGTGATCAGCTGTCTCTGTTGCACTCCTTGTCCTTTCTGTATTTGTTTTCCTAGTCTCTACTTGTAAGTCCTTTAGGACACAAGCTCTTCTTTGAATAGCATATACAAGAACAAAAAAACCCCACCTCCCCCTACTAGGGTCTGTGAAGTGTATCCTAATAAATAGCTTTTAACTGTTAGTAAAACAAGATTTGAGTGAGTTTTAAATCATGTTTTGTGCTGCATAGCTGGAGAGATCAATCTTCTAGACAGTGATCTGAATGCTGAAACTAAAGTCAGGCACACCTGGACCCCTGGAGCCTTGATGTACTATGGCAGAGCGGAGCTGCAAGCATCTGACCACAGGTAAAGTCCTAAGCAAATAATCAGAGAAAGGGCCGCTAAGTTAGAATGTGTCATACTGAATTGTAACAGGAATTAAAGTCTTATTCTGTGTTCAGTATCCATTTCATGGGTTTTTTTCCCCTCATGGTGGGTTTTATACCAGGGTGGAAAGTATCTATGGTCTGTATTGATTTCTGCTGCACTGTGATCTCAGGAAGGGTTGGGTGAGTTGCAGCAACAAACAGAGAAAACTGAGGGCTTTCTATTGCTTGGTTTTGGAAAGCTCTGATACCAAAACAAGTTGTTCTGATGGACTTCCATTCACCTTGCTGAGGGAGAGGAGGAATTTGGGACTGTGTGGCCTGAAGAGGTGTGAGCCATGTACATAGGGCCAAGTGTGACCTCTCCAGAGTAGTGAAGTATTGGGCTTCTGGGCTTCCCTTAGAAATGGAGATGGGAGAAGGAGCTAAAAACAAAGACCAGTGCCTCTGACTGGTCCATATCATTAACTTCTCTTTAGGGATATGAATGACTTATCTTTGTTAAACTTGTTCACCGCTTCACTTATCTGAAACAAATTCTGTAATAAATATGCCCAGAAAGCTCCCTTGCATTCAGGATAATCTTTGCCTCACCCCTTGCATGCCTTCTAGAAGTGCTATAGTGTTGTTCCTCATAGCAGTGCTCAGTGACCCACAGAAGCTGGCTCTGTGCTTCTCGTGGTGCTTTTGCATGTGAGAACTGTTCTGTATTTCTCCAGCAATGGAAAAACATGCCTCTTGCAATCAGTTTCTCTGTGTCAAGGCTTTGACATTTCTGTGTTCCACAAAGCGCGGTGGAACTGCTGCACTCATTATATAGGACCCTGAGGATGCAATCTGTGAAACATGGCTGTTGTACATTGGTTTTCTATTTCAGCAAACTTGACTGCAAAAAAACACTTTTTAATTACAGTCAGCAGGTTTGCTTTCCCAAGGTTTGTGCTGGAAAAAGGGCTTAGCTATATCTTTGTGACATATGGAAATGCATTATGATTCACAGCGCTTATAGAAATAGTTAAAAGTTTTTTTTTTTTCCCCTTTACTATTCCTTTCTAGCTCTGCTCTTGTTGCTTTCGTATGTTCTGGTAATGTGTTCCAAAGCCTGCTCTACTGGAAGCAGGAGACAGCAATTTTGATACAGAAGAGCAGCCATCTCAGGATGTGGATTGCATCCACTGAGATGAGACAAGCTTTACTCTTTCATGCGGCTTTCTCAATTTTATTTAGATCTAACACACAGAGGTAATTTGTAAGAAATGGCTGAAAAAGCAATTTTGCAGTGTTGGCTGCTTACAATGTGATGGATTGACATATGTTTGCTGCATAACCACATTATACGCTTAGAGTACCTTGTTCTTAGTTTTTGTAAGAAGACATCTTTATGTGGCCTTGTCTAACAGAAAATAATATATTGCCTTCCTGATCTGTAGATGTTTTGGGAGACAGCTGATACTGAGTGAAGTATCCTGGTATCTTTAGACTGCAGGTTTGCCAGAAGTGATACACACAATTGTTATTTGAATTCCTTTATGGTGTGTCCTCACTGTTACATTCAGCTAATGTGGGGGTGGTAAATATAAATATATATGTAAATAAACAGTGCTCAAGGCATGGTCTTCCACTGCAGGGGAAATGAAACAATCTACTAGCTGCATTACCAGCCACAGTGATTTTTTGCAGTAAGTCTTTAAGCAATATGTTCCGCTTCTCTTTCTGTGTACAACATACATAATAATCACTTCCTTCTAAGGTATAGCAGGCTTAATTAAATATTTGCAATGAGATTTGACATCGTGGAGTTAAAAGTGATCACAGTTGTATAGAGTTTAAACAGTACACTGTTTATCCCTCACACAACTAAGTACTTACTTGTCCTACTGCTTGACATTGATTTTAATTTTATATATGGGTGAGGTTTATCTTAATTTTAAATACGAATTTCTCCTTTGTTTCACGTAGGCCAGTGTTAGCGATTGTAGAAGTGGAAGTTCAGGAAGTTAATCAAGCTGCCCGTGAGAGTGTTTTCCAGGAAGTGTCATCTTTCCAGGGACCACTGGATGCCACAGTAGTGGTAAATCTGCTGTCACCAACACCTGAAGAGAAAAATGAATTTCCTGAGGATGTACGTACAGAGCTTATGCAAATGTTTGAGGATTATGGCACTATTGTTCTGGTCAGGTAAGTTTGGGATCTGAAATGGCATGTTATCTATAGAAATTCCCGTTTTGTCCTGACAGAATTAACTTTGTATTAGAAAGTAGCATGTTGAATTCCTTTCCTGCATGTTGAATTCTTCGCTAGAAATTGAATACAAGTGTTTTGAATATCTTCACCTCTCATTTTTGGGAACATCAGATGTCCTGTGAGGTGAGGGATATGCAGAACCATGGAAGTTGGTACAGAGGGAGTGTGGATATCAGAATAGGTATCCTGTCAACATCTGCTGAGATGTTTGTACTGCTGCTTCAGGAGCAACCTAGTAAAGGGCAGGGTGCTGGACTCACACAAGGGAGGATGGGGGAGAGGAGGAACCCAACTGGGATTCATAGATCACTTGCTCCTCCCCAAAACCTAGACCTCTGAGGAAAATACAACTAAAACCAAGTATGTAGCTGTACAAAACTATCATGTTTGCCTTTAAGGCTTTTCATTCAGTGGTGGAGTAAAATGCGCTGTTTTCTGTCCTCTGCCTTTTTTTACTAGGATCAGTGGAGGTCAAATGCTGGTGACATTTGCAGACAGCAAGTCAGCTCTTCGTGTTATGGATATAGATGGTGTCAAAGTAAGACTCTCTCAAACCTATAATAATTTCATAACAAATTTCTCAAAAGTGGTTGCCTAGAATGAGATAGTTGAGTTTCTAGCTAAATCAAGTAGCATTATTTTAAAGAAACTTAGTGCTCACAAAGTCCGTAGCTTTCACAGCTCCTGAGGAAATGCAGTATTTCCATTTCAGGAGGGCAGGAGGTAACTTTTCTTGGAGCTCCTAAGCAGTGCTTAGTATGTGGCCTCTGATACCTCTGCAGAATATATGGACTTGGTCACTGTTCTGTCACTTCTCCTTAGATTATGTGTGACTTTATACTGTTACCAAGGCAGCCTCACGATTGTGGTTTGGAGATTTTTTTGTTTCTCTTAAGTCTATTAAATAAACTCCTTCTGCCAAGCTGGAACAACATGATTCATTGGCCTCCGTGGCAAACTCGGCATAGGCAGTAGGAGTTCATCGCCCCTTCCTCTGCTTTTCCTTCCCATGCACATACTCTACAATTCATCAGCCCCCTCATTTATGCTGACAAAACTGTTTGTGGGGCTGCACTATAAACTTAACACTGAAGTAATGGATTTAACCCTCATTCTTCTTTAATCTTTGGAGTTTTATCTATTAATTTGGCTCATTTAATTGATGTAATTTATAGCACAGACCCAAATGCAGTTGTATGTGCACAGTGTGTAAAGGTGCTGGGAACCTGATTCAGGAACTTTCCAAAGTAATTTTGCTGCTGAAGCTGCTGCCTTGGATATGTCTCACCCCAAATGTCATGGAGCAACACATATAAGCAGCTGTGGTCTTAATCTGTTTAATAATATAATTTCCATATACTTCAACCATCATATTTGGGCTTTTGTGAGCAGAGAGTCTCCTTACAGATGGCATCAGGTAGCAAATTCTTGTGTGTTTTAAAGCTACTGACTCAAAAGTGGAACCCTCCCACACCATTATTACTATCACAGTATCATTTTGATGATATTTGATGTTTCACTTATTTCTCAAGTATTTCGCAAATGCTGCAGCAGTGCTTTTGAGCTGTGAAGCTAATTTTCTTTCAAGAATATTGTTACAGTCTGAAAACTTGGTTATGGGCATAAGAAGAGTGGTTCCTTTTCATTTAGCTTCTGAAATGAAGCAGTTTCTGAAGCAGTTACACAATAGACTGGCAGCACTTGCTTATTATGTTCAGGTGTTCTTATTTTGTGAAGTTGATTTGCAAAGGGGAAATGATTCTTTCTTTGCATTAGGTCAGAGGCAGAACAGTGAAGATCTGGCCCAAGACCAAGGATTGGTTAAAGGGCCTTCAGGAGGAAATTGCTCGAAAGCGGGACAGCATTGCCCCCATGTCCCCCACTGCAAACTCCTGTCTTCTGGAAGAAAATTTTGACTTCTCAAGTTTGGACTATGACTCAGAAGGTGAGAAGCAGGTTTCTAAGCTAAGTTGTGAGAAATGGCTTCACTGACTTTGGTTGCACAGAGAAGGTACAGTATGTGTGTCAGTGGTATCTTAATTTGTAATGAAGCCCCACTTCTTAAAAAGAGGATTGTAACTAAAGCCATTGTGCTTGTAGAGAGAACTGTTACTTAGATCATCCTACCAATTTAGAGTTATAACACATAGCAAATCCAATGTATGGTACAGTTGTCTGTATAGAAACAAACTTTAATGAAACATATGGATTACACAAGAAGCTTGCCCAACCCATATATTAAATTCATTTATTAGTAAAGGAGAGAGAGAGAGTATGCATTTGCTTTCTAAGTCTTTGTTATCTCATATTTTAATTCAGGTGATATAGTGGAGGATGAAGATGATTATTTAGATGATGCTTTATGTCAACACCTAGTAGCAGACACAGCAGAAGATATGCCTGAGGGCTGTGGACATTTCGCATCCATTGGTCATTCAAACAGATTGGGACAAAACCCACGGCTGTACAAAGGTAAATTGTCTACATTCCTTAAAGTAAGACCTGAAGGTTTGTTGTTGTTCTTTTGTCTCTATTTCCATGTTCAGTTATATTTTCATTGTAGGTCCTCTAAAGATAAGGATTGTCTTTTTTGTACGTGTTTATACAGTGCTCAACCCCCCTTGAGTTAGTGACTGTAACTGAGGCACTCAGGCACAAAAGCAATACAAATAATAAAGCTTAGATCCTCCTCCTCTCTAGCCCAGGGCAAGGCAAGAGTGCTGAGAAATGCAGGTTTCCTTTTAGAGTCAGGAGAAATCAAGTCTTTTTATCCATTTGGTGTTGTTCAGCGCTAAACCATGCAACAAAAAATTGTCCATTGTTTCTTATTGGTGAGGACCAGAGCAAAATCAAACCAAAGGAATCCTGTTGATTCAGTGATGGGCTTGGCCCTGTCTTTTGAGCAATAGCTGTGGCAGTCCAGGAGGGTCCTGTGTTCAAATGACTTATTTCAAAGAAGCCTAGTTTCTCCTTTGTTCCATTTTATTTATTTGTGAAGAAGTTGAGGTTCACACAACAGGTATATTCATTCTTCTGGTGCTTCATAAATATGTTACCTCTTTTCCTGGTCAGCTGGCTTGTTTGCACATTATTGTGAAATGACTTGGTAAAGAGAAGATAAAGCTGTGAAGAGAATACTGATAAAAACTGCAGCAAGAACTAGCCAAGCCAGTGGTGGTCTTACACAGGGATGTGATCAGGACATGCTGCGGTGACCAAGCATTGACAAGCTGGGTCATGTATTAAACACTTCATCGTGACAGCAAGTGATTCAGTAGCTGGCTTTCTGCACTCTCTCAGAAGTGCTTGTCTTCTGACATAAAAATGAAAACTTTAAGATCTTCAAAGGTTGAGTCAGAAGTAGAGTTAAAAAACATTAGATGAAATTCCTGTGTTTACACAGACAGATTTTCCAAACAGAGTGATATACAGCTTTCTTGCCCACCTTGGGTCATATGCTGGGTGTATTGGGGCCAGACCCAGAAACCTACCCCTGAGCCAGGGAGTCATCTGTCATTATTAAATACTGTGAAGACAATCACTTTGTATTATAGGAGGCCTCACCCTCCAGACACCTCTGGCCTACTGTGTCATGATTCATTAAGCTACAGAGAATTGCAGTGGTTCTTTTCACCCACACTAACTCTTCCCCACAAAAAATATCACAAAGTGAATGGAGATTATGCAGTGTAGTTTGAAGGAGGTCAAGGTGGGGTTATGATCTTGCGCAACTCAAAATACGATATATTCAATCCATCTTGAAAATCTCTGCAATTTCAGATGCCTCCATAAGCTTCCAATTCTGCCTGAGTAACTCCTAATTGAAAGTATGATGATCGTATAGCTTGTGTTAGACAAAGATGGAAACCAGTGATGGGCAGAGCAGTGTGTGTGTGTGTTTCTGAGGTCAGAGAAGGGCATAGCCTCATGAAACTGATGTTCCCGGGGGCCATTGCCTATAAACCAGCAGCCTTTCAGGGGAAGGGATAGAGTGGTGGTGGCAGCTGGTTTTTGTGATGTATTCAGTGTCACTGCCAGAATTTCAAGCTGTGCTTTTGGGTAACTGCATGACTCCTTGGATTCTGCCAATGAGCCCATATCTGCAGCTTAGAAGTAATGCAAATGCAGAGAGAAGGGGGTGGGCAGGTTGGGCAGATCACAGGCTGTCTCTCTGTGGCTGCCATCCACTACTGAGTGGGAGTAGGAAACTGTGAGGCAGCTCAGTATTCCCTGCAGAGCACAGCTTTCTGAAAAATAGGAACTTGTATAAAAATGCCTGAAGTATGAGAGGCTGCTGCTACCACAATTCCTTCCCTGTCCTCTCCAAACCACAGGGACAAAACTAAACCCAGTGGAGTTTGGAGCCCTGAAGAACAGAGCTGCATGGCTTGGCAGCCATGGCGGAGTGAGAGAACTGAAGTGAAAGCCCTCACGGTATAGCAGACTGGGAGACTAAAGCAATCGCTGCTTCTCACCTCTCCAGCTGTCTGAGAGGCTTAGACTGGATGAAGGACTGTGTAATAGCCTAGTCATGTAAGGTGCAGCCAAGGGACAGCAAATTGAGGCAGGTATACCTGTTTAGAGATGTTGCTGGAAAGTGATGAGTGAGCCATTCAGACAGATTTTTTTCTGGCATAAAACCAGTTCTCCTGAGCAAGGAAAGTTGTCTAATCCTCAGAGGGAATTCCTGTGTCCAGGAAGGAAGAGCAAGGGATTGACTATGACTAGCCTTCTTGTGGCTGCCATGACACAGTTTGAATGAGAGCAGCTTGCCGCCAAGTCTGGCTGTGGAAAGCTCAGAATCTGACAAGTTGACTAGTAACCCTGAAATCTGATGCAGGCAGTCTTTGTGTCAGCACAAACAGTTAATAAATGCTGGAAAAGAGAGAGAAAGTGTTTGACAAAAGGGTAGATGTTTCCTGCAGTGGGAGCAGGGAGACATTTGGGGAGAGCAAAACAACATGAAAGGAGCCATGTCATGTTGCTGAGAGCTCTGGTTGAGGCTTGCCATTCATAATTGCCTTTCTCCTGACCACCCAGATTTGGTGCATCTCACCTGGCGGATATCTAATACAGGTCCTTTCTAAAATTTCCCTAGATGATACAGACCTGGCCGATTTGAAGCAAGAGCTGGAGGCAAGTGGGGAATCCTGCCGACGGACTCCAAGCAGGTCTCTGTCCATTCCTACCAGGCCTCGGCCACTTCAGCCACCACAGAGGCCTCCCCCTCCTGGTGAGTTTAACTTTTTTGAATGTTGTGTTGGCCTAGCTGAGCAGTTTTGCCTGCAGTTTCTGGGTGACAAAGAAATACCTTATTCTGAAATGTCAGGCTGTTGAGGTATTTGTACTTGCTTCCCAGTCTCTTTCAGCCTGACTATGGCTGCAGTTAGCAACAGGAGAAGTTTATCTTTAAGACAACAGATACTCCACGAAGAAATGCCCTGTCCTTTAGTGAGGCTGGAATAGTCTGTATGTTGTATACTAACTCATCACTGAGGTTAGTGAGTTGACCAGCCACTCTGTGGCAATAAAAATAAATATCAGTATTTATGCCTGCTGACTTCCAAAGTAACTGAGTGTTTTCTTACAGTTTGTTTCTGATTTAATTGTAATCCTCCTTTTAAAAAGCTGTGACAAAATTCTTGTCCTGAACAGTTTTTGTTCTTTCCTGTTTTGCAAGAAATTCTTGCTTGCTTTTGTGTTTATGAAAGCAATGCAAAGGGGCTTATGATTTCCAGTGAGGCACAAAGAGGAAGTGATGTTCTTTACCTGAGCTCTACCCACCTGAGACACCATCAGTGCTATGCTGCTCCTGGTTTTATGGCTACTTCTGGATGAATGCTGATTGTTAGATCAGCATAATCATCTTTGCTTTCTATATGACAGAAGCTATACATCACTTTTTTTGTGCAGTACAAAAATCTCTCTTCTGTATGTATTTTCCAGACTTAAAGGTTCTGTCAGGCTCACTGCTGGAAGATGAGTTCTTCAGGCTTATTCCCATTCATTTCTGAGTCTGTTGCACAGAAGTGACAAGACTGGTATCTGTGTTTCTCTGCCTGCAATGCAATGTTAGTGCTCAGCTGAGGTTATTGAATTGATTAAATGAAAGCAAGACTCACAGGAAACTGCTTCCTGAAACAGTTGAAGTTTTCAGCATTTCATTCTGTGTTGAGATTTTTTTCACCTTAGATTAGATCAGTAACAGTTCAGCCCCTCACTCCTCATAGACCAAAGTGCCTTGCTCTTGGCACTCAGGCAGAGGGACTCGGGGTCCCTGGTGTCCTCCAGGAAGGTCTTGCCTAATATGTCTGTCCCTGGAGGAGCAGGGAAGGTGACAGCATATCTTTTATTATCACAAACAATTTCAAAGTACATTGGTTTTGCTTCATTGCAGATAAAATATCGTACCAGCTCTTGAATGTAAAAAGCCATTTTTATTCTTCTTTCAGCCGCAACATCAGGCAAAAAGTCCCCCTCAGATGGTTCCCTCTCTCCTGGAAGCCACTCCACCAGCTCCATCCTGGCAACAGCAAAGCTGCTACCTGGAGCCCCTCAGGAGCCAGTGAGTCCTGCCGCTCAGCATGGCCACTTAGCATTGTCCTGATCTCCCCCATCTACATGGACACTGTAGACACCGAGCACCATGTACATGATGTACCTGTCATACAAGGAAGGAAGTCCATCGCGTACCTGAGGAGTCCTCTCTTCTGCCTGAGATTGCAGGACCTACTAGACATCAGAAAAAAATGTTATTAAATTGACAGGAATTAGAAAGGCCGAAGAGGGAGAGGGAGAATGGTGTGAGACCAGGGCACTGTTGGTTTATTCCACATGCTGCTTTCTGACAGATACTGATTTGAATTTTCAACACCATGATAATGTGCTTTCTTTTCTCACATTGTTTTTTGTTGGGCCATGCTAGTGCCCAGTACAGAGGAAAAGTCTTGACCATTTCCAACAAGGCTGCTAGCCCTCTGAGGAGACCAAGACTGGAATGTGGGAACACCTCCCCACTCCTGTCTTGTTGGATGAGAAGCCTAATGTATTGAACAAGGGATGGCTAAGGGTCTAGCTGTGGCAGTAAGCCATTGGCCTGTCAGCTGATAACAAAGATGTATTATATGTATTTTGTACCAAAAGACTTCCCCCCATTTCTGTAGTATTTATGGATCGCTGAGTAGCCACTGGCAAAACCAGAACTTCACAGATGTGTGAGCTTAGCTGTAAGATTACAAGTGTACAAGAAAAAAGTTCTCTCAAGATTACTCATTCTTGTATTTTTTTTTTTAAAGCCTAAAGTCCGGACTGGCATAAGTAAACCTTACAACGTCAAGCAGATCAAAACTACCACAGCTGAGGAAGCAGAAGAAGCTATCAGATGTCTTATGGAAGCTAAAGGAGGTGAGAACAGCTTTCTAACTGACTTCTAAAAATCTTTATTTAAAGAAACCCGTAGGTGTATTCATCCTTCCTGTCATAGCCCAGATGCACACACTTCTTTTCAGAAGCTCACCTGAACGCTGACATATACATTCTTGCAAGATGGTACTTGGTGTTCTCTGTCGGTTTTGATAACATTAACCTTCTTTTTTCAAGATGACTCAAGTTGTATATTTTGTTGTGGAACCTGTTACTAGGAGCACCTTGGGTTATTTATGTCCTGATTCAGTCTGAAAAATTAAAAGATAAAGGTGGGATCTTACTAAACTGATGGTGCCTATGGTTAGCTCAGAGTTGCATAAAGGATATTTGCTGCTCTATTTAGTGAATGCTCAATATTCCAAGCAGAACTAGAGAGCAAATACAGCTGTGGGAGAAATAACCTGGATTCTGTTCACATTTGGGCAGCAAGGGTAGTTGTAACCTAGATAGAAGCTCGCACCGCTTTAGCTTGAATAGCTAAGCTAGAAGGCTCCTCTGTGTTTAGGCTCTCTGTCTAAGCCCTGGAGAAGAGACCTTCTTGCAAGGGCAAGTTAGAGCAGGAAACTATCTTAGGTATTGCAACTTAGGCAGTGTGAATATACCCTCCAGGCCTGCAAGTAGTCTTTCTGATGATGCTGTATGAATGAGAAAGAATGCAGCATGACTCCGAGATAGCCACTTGAGTTGGCAAGGCTCTTGGTTTAGGAGAAGAACATCCCTTTTCATTTGTAAGTATAGCAAATGCAGTCTGGCATAATCCAATTTAATTAGAAATATTATAAAGACATCTTGATGTTTGTTCCTCAGAGAATGCTGTAGATTTGGTTTTGAAATCAGATTTACTCTCCATTGATTTTTGAAATTCACATAAAGCATGTCACTCAGTGTGGGTAAGGAAATTAGTCTGGTCAGCATCACTTTCAGTCCCTTGTGCTGTACCACCAGTTGGCATTTGCAGTTTTTCCCAAAGTACCCTACAAGATGTGCTCGGTATCATTATCTTGATTTTCCAGATAAGGAAACCAGGGCAAAAGGAGACTCAGGATGTAAGTCCAGTACTCTTGAACTCCCTTGACAGTGTTTTATCCACTTGGCCAAATGGTGGCACAGCACTGCTGGTTTGGCATGAAATTATTTCAGACATGGGAGTTTTTCCCTAACTGTCTCTTACAAATGTGACAGGATTACAAAGGTCTGTGTTTATTTCTAAAACTTACCTTCCTTCCCCCAGCATATTCCCTTTAGGCATGCGCATTTTGGGTAACCTGATTGTGAAAGATCTTGAAGCTACATTCTGATCAAGCCAAGACACTTAATTGTTTTTGCTTTTCAGGACTGCAGGAAGATGCAGTAAAGCCTGCTCCAACTAGAAACCAAATGTTCAAAACCGAGCCTCTTCCTAGCATCACAAAGTCAGCATCGTTTCCAGGATCGCAGGTAGCACCAGTGCTTGTACCCCATCGCCCACCACCCAAAGTTCCAACTAAGAAGCAGCCAGTACCTCTGCAAAGGACCGGAGTCAAGGTTGAAAATGTAAGATAGTTCCAGCAAAATTCATCCACCCTCTGTTACACAGTGTGAAGGATGGCAATAAACAATTTGTGTTAAGTCCTGTCCTTTAAAGTTCTCAGCCAGCTGGCACTAAAATGATTTTGTGTGTTGTGGTCATCAAGGCAAAAAAATGTACTAGGAGATCAGAAAGGAAAAAGAGCCTTGAGCTCCTTACTCAGCCATATTCGGCTTTGCTATATGTTAGTTCTTTCAGAGATTTTGTTACTTCTGGTTTGCCTAAACCTTGCTAGAATTTAAGACTCATCCCTTCCTTCTTTATCACAGTGTTTACTTTTGACCACAGCAGTGGTCTGCTCTGTATTGATTTGAGGCAGCTTCTTGATCAGTATGCTGTTCTGAGTCCTGTTCAGAAACATCTAACATTTCTCACACACCTTATAGTGGGATTCAGCCCTTCACTTTGGATTCTGGATTCTACCCAAGATTTCAGGTTCTTAAAAATATAAACCTGTAGGTGTTGGGGTTTAAATCTGTCTCTCTGTCAGGTCTACAATGGAGGTAATAGTTCTTCACCTCTAGAGCTGCTAAAATTAGTATTTAATGGTGAAAGCAATTTAAGTACAGGAGAGGGACAAATATTACTTTTTCTATTCTTCCTTTCACAGAACCTCTGCTAGGAGGCTCTGTGCTAAGTTGGTAGGACTCTTGCCTTTTGTAATGGCATTCACACCTTCTCTATCGTAGACTGTACAATCTCTACTTAACAGATTAAAAAAGAAAAAAAAACCCAAACAGATAACACAGGGTGTGCCCTTCCCTTAAACATTCAATAACAAGGAATGGTCTGTTTATTTTGTTTATGTTGTCGCCATTCCCAGGGCACTCCTGAAAGGTGCTGAGAGGGATGGCTATTTTGATGTTAGTTACATGAAATCTCCTGCAGGAATACATCTATTTCAGTTTGACTCTACTCACTCCTTCCTCCATCTGAGTGAATTCAGATGGGAGTTATGTACTGGAAAACCTCTGTCCAATCCACCTCTAATCGTTAAAAAAGCATGCAATCAAATGTAGGCAACTAACAACAGCATACAGACAGAAGTGGCAGGGGAGATGTCCATCAGGAAATATTGACTGGATATTTTGACTGCATTAAAAAGCCTGTATATTATCTTAGAATCATAGAATCATTAAGGTTGTAAAAGACCTCAAGGATCATCAAGTCCAACTGTCAGCCCGCACCACCTAACTCACTAAACCATGTCCCTAAGCACCACATCTACGTGTTTCTTGCACACCTCCAGGGATGGTGACTCCACCACTTCCCTGGGCAGCCTGTTCCAATGCCTGATCACTCTTTCAGTGAAGAAATTTTTTCTAATATCTAGCCTAAACCTCCCCTGGTGCAACTTGAGGACGTTTCCTCTTGTCCTATCACTTGTTACTTTAGAGAAGAGCCCAGCACCCACCTCACTACAACCTCCTTTTAGGTAGTTGTAGAGAGCGATAATGTATCTTCTGATACTATGGGAGAGTAATAAAGAATTAAAATGCTTTCATTCAGTCATACTGAGTGTGAGAAATCTGAAGCAGCCCTTGCCCTCTTGGACTGAACTGGGTTCTAGATATGTTTTTAAATGTTGAATATATGCTAGATTGTACCTTGAGAGCTTACTTTTAGCTTCAATTCCTAGCATCAATGAGACATGACAGAGCCATTAATGTATTTCTTGGGTTGGCTTAAGCTAATTGTCCTTCAACCTTATGTATCAGAACATACCCAAAAGCATGTGCTAATGTCCCCATTAATTTAGCCCTCCCTATACATTCTTGCTTAAATAATTTTAGACAGCAGAGAGATGTAACAAATAAGTAACTCTTCAGAACTGTGTTAATTTGGCCTGGAGCAAAATCCTGAGAGATGGTCAGAAGGAGATGTATTTTCATACAGGGAGCGAACAGGCTGTAGGGTCCTTGTCCTCAAATAGCACTCTGTAAAGGAACACGGGTCCAAGACACGATGTGTGAGAACAGAACGGAGCAGGTACAGTGTAAACCTGTGCTGTCAAGCCTTCTCTTTGTACTGCTTTTTTTTTTTCTTCCAGTACTGTCAGCTTTTCTCAGTAATGTCATCAGTCAGGCTTGCACTAGTAGTGACTCAGAGTTTAAGGTACCATTTTTGTTCTCAAATTTCTTGTTCCCTTTCCCCCTTAGGTCACGTCTACAGAAGAGCAATTTGACCAACAGTCTCCTTTTGGCCTGACAGAGCCCTGTCTAGAAGCCGGAGCTATTCTTAGTCCTACCAGGGTTACTCCAATCCCTAAACCTAGAACAGCACAACCTGGGAAGCCTCAGGAGAGCAGGGGGAGCAGTGAAAGGCAGCCCCTCTCAGCAAGCATGGCTGAGGCCATCACACTGCCTCCCCAGAACGCTTCCTTTGCCCCGAAGGTGCCACCACGAAGAAAGAAGTCTGCTCCTGCAGCTCTTCATCTGCAAGTTCTCCAGAGCAGTGACAACCCACTTTTTAGTGGGTTAATGTTCAACTCCAACAACAACAATCCTGGCTTCTGCCCCCAGACTCACGTCCTCGCGCACTCTGCTCTTGCAGCTCGTACATCCTCTGCCAGCCCAAAAGACAGCACAGCTGAGCAGTTGGCACCAAATGCTACAGAATTGATGGCTAACCTTCAGGGCCCTCCTCTACCAGAAGGCCAGCATCCACAGCTCTCAGATACCAGCTCCCTTGCAGAGAACATCAGTCTTTTGGCCCTGGACACAGATTCTTCCTGCCCTCTTTCCATACAGGCGCTATCAGCTACTTCTCCAGCACACACTCCAAAAAATGTAAAACATCCCAGCTTGAAAGATTTCAGTCACTGGGTTACATTTAGTGATGATGAAGACAGTGGTGTGCTGTCAGAAGGGTTTGACAAACTGCTTGTCTTAGAACAAAACAAAAATACCTTTAACACTAATACCAATTTAGAATTTTAAAATCTGTCCCCTTGATGTTTCTACAGAAATCATAATTATGATGCAAAATGAGAACAAATCTTTTGCACAAAGATTTTTATTTAAGGAAATAGATCCTCTGTCCATGCTACATTTCATTCTGATGTTTAAAGATAAAGATACTGCCCCTGGAGGGAAGTGTAGAGTATATAAAACCTAACACTATCTACAGCTTGTTCAACAAGCTCTTTAGTCTAAGTTATTCCTTTTTATTAATCCATCTTAAAATGTTTTATTTCATTTCAGGTACAAGTCATATGTAAGAACATGTAATGATGTATGGAGGAAAGATTTTTAGGAAAAACATTTTCCTGGGAAATCTATCTTTAATCAATTTCTGTCACTTGAAATAAAGCACCCTTTTCTTGAATAGTTAGACTGCTCCAGTTACTCTGGAACAAACATCCAAAAGGGGAATATATACCAGTGTAACTGTAGCAGTAACCCTGGTCTTGTTCTGCTACTAAATTTCTGCTGTGGAAACAAGGCTTAGACAGTATCTTCTTCTAGATCTTAACTACGCGCAGTGTTGGCAGGCTCTAGTACTTACTTGCTAAACTCATTCCTGTGTTAAAGTGCAAGGCGTGTACTATGAGGCTGTAAAGCACAGCCATGAGAAGTGGTGCCCAGCCATCAGCCAGAAATGCGTTTTTACTCCAGACCAGGCAAGTGAACCCCCATATGACAGTGACCTCTTCACAGTGCTATGCTGGTAATGGCACTGTAATAACATGCCTCAGCTATTCTAAAAGGATGGGGCAGCCTCTCAAAATATTGCTCCGACCTACAATGAGATCAAAGGCATCCCTAGTTGGTTTTCTGCCACAGTTCCAAAACTCACTGTGTTTTTTTCTGTTCACAGCAAGCCAAACAACATACTTTACAATGAAAAAAGCACATGGACAATGACAGTCCCTTTTTGAAGAAATGCTATAGTCTGCTTGAATATTATCTATGCAAATACTGTGGAAATACGGTGCCTAGCTGAGACCCGCTGATGACAGAGGTCATTAGTGTATGAATGTCTTACACTAAAGACAGTTTAATAATGAAGTAGTGTCTCTGTTCCCATTCTGCTGCTTTGTAAGAAAATGCCATGTCAGTCTTATTTCCACAGTGCAGACAAGGAAAGAGCTGGTCTTGGAACCTAAGTTTATGCATGTGCAACACAGGCTGTTACATCCTGAAACTAAGCCACAAGCAAAGGGCTGGGGAGGGCAGAATCCTCCTGGGAGAGAGGAACTGTCACTTACAGCCTGGTCATGTTTGCCCACTCACAGAAAAGCTCAACTTGGACATCAAACTGGCAGGCTGGTAGAAGGTTGAAGTGTGTGGAGCTACTGTTCTCGCTGTGCATTTCTGCTGACCATCAGCTATGCAGTCTGCTTATTTTGTACCAGGGACTGAGCAGCTGCGTGCTCCCTGTTCACCTCAGCAGCCGCGGTAAAGCCATGCTGCGGCAGAGGACCAGGCAGCCCTGACGAACGCTGTGATGTTCACTGACCATGAGCTGGGAAGGCTAAAAAGTGGAACTAGACATGGAGCAACTGCATGCAAGCCTGAGGACAAATTTAAGACACATGTGCACCACTGGAAATAAAACTGTTGCTCAGGTGACCTGTGCATCCATACAGGGAGCGTACCTAGGAGAAGGTTGCAATGCACGGAGTAAGACTAACAGGCAAGCAACTACTGTAACCTGTTCTGTGCAGGTTCTTGCCAACAAAAGGTTTAAAAGATGATTGAGTTCGATGGTTCAGACTATGACAGCGTAGCTGGGGGAAGCATGCACTGTAGAAACTCCAGGCAAGTACTCCTGCGTGCCTGCTTTGCTTCTCACTTACCTTTACGCAGTATTCCACCAGAGCCCATAGGACAAGTGTTTCAGGTAAGGCTGTAGGTCACTTACCATGGTGGGCTGACTCATGAAGTATTGCTGCTCAGCTCAAAGCAGACGTGATCTTCATAATGGAGTCATCTGTCATTTATTAGCCAAGCCAGCAGTCGTGCTTCTCAGAAGCCCAAGATTTTGGTGAGGATAATGCACAGTGCTAGATGTGTCTTATCTGCTGTAGCTGCGCGGGCTTTTGCTTTGCTTCTGCAGTAAGACTGTACACTACAGATGCCATTTGTTTCAAGCAGGCAGTGAAAAATTATAAACAGACTGCAACTTGCCATGGTAACTTCTTAAGAGAAGCATCAACATTTTTTTATTATTAAAGGAAGGAGAGCATTTGTAAGCAGTTGGTGAAGCTAAAAAAAAACTCCTTGTTTTCAGATTTTTTTTTTTTTTGGAGAGAAGATGAATTTAAAAAGTTGAGAGTTCTCTTTTTTTCATAGGAAGATTAATTGGCTTGTTCTCAGCTTCTTGGAAACTGGGACTGCAGCCATTTTCTTACTTGTAATGCTTACCTCTTTCACTGCCACTGCCAAATTTTTAACACAAGACATCCTGTAAGAGAAGACGCTGCTTTTGTCTGAGCACCTGCCATCCTCCTCTGCTCCCTTTTTTGCCAGGCACTTAAAAAAAATCCCCAAAACCTTCAAAGGCCAAACCAATGCTAAACTTCTAACATGAGCATCAGTTTAACATGGTAGCAGGCTGGTGAATAATGGTGAAGCAAGATAGTTGTTTCCATACAAGATGACACAGAGCCTTAGCCTCTTTGTTCTCTTCTTAAAAAAAAATAGTGAATATTTATGGGTATATTTCAGTATAAAACATGAAGAGCAGTAAAAAAAGAGTACGTTATATGACCATATCCAACATTTTCTGCAAAGATAATTAACAGCTCTAGGACAGCTAATTTACATGTTAATTAAAGTGTTAGAAGGAAAGCAAATTAAAGTGGATTTATACAAGTCAAATAAAATCTGCTTTATTACTCTCCCTGAATAAGAGAAGTATCTGGCCTTTAGCACTACATCTTATGTATATGTATGGGGTAAGCTGCCCATTAAAGTACGAATCCCGTCAGCTAGCTGGTTTGTGCCATCAGTGACAGGATATACTGTTCAATCGCAGCAGATCAAGGGAAAGGAACAGACAGTCCAGCTGAAAAGGTTACAGCAAAGAATGAGGATTCTCTTGTCTCAATATATTATCTCCCACACTGGTGCCTAACACCCCAGCCAAGTGTTTTTTCAGAGGTAGGTGCCTGTGACCTGGGTTCTAGTTTTAATGGCCAGGACAAGCAGAGCAGGGCCACACTTGATGACTGTTGCTACTAGAAATACCAATACAGTTATACAAGAGCGCTGGACAAGTGCTGGAGGATTGAAAAATTCCTATTAGCCCTCCCTTCCTGTCTTAACTGTTTTAGTCTCAGATGCCACACTGCAGATGAAATACTATCTTCTTGGACAATTCACATGTACCTGCTAGCCACATCTGCAGCTGGGTTCCCAGCTAGATGGGATTAAGGGCATAGTTTGAGACCTAAGACTTTACATAAAGGCACTATTCTGAATTAACGTGACACCAGGGAAGCAGACATGAATGCTATGCAACAGACCCTCTGGCCCTCAAAGCAATATCTGTACCTGGTTTAGGAGGCACTTCTGCAAAATCTAAAAGCACAACTGAAAAACTGTTCAGTTTGGCAAAAGTGATGACTAGCTGTGCCCCCCAGTACTATGCCTCTTATCAAAAATGAAGGGTAAACATTACATTCTTCCAGCATGAGACAATCACTAAAATAATGCAGATCTTTAACAAAAGTGACCATGCTCCAGAACATTCATTTGGCAGATCATTCACCTTTAATACATTTTATGGCATATTAGTACATTTTTAAAAACACATTTCATTACTATATTAAAAAAAAGACAACAACACCCCCCCCCCCCAAAAATAATTTTTAAAAGTTACTACTATATTAAAAAAAAAACAAAAACCCCCCCCCCCCCCAAATATTACTTTTAAAAGTTACACATATTTACATACAGTTACAAAAAGGAGAAAGTTGCCTCAGGAGTTACAGTAACAGTAACAAAACATAGATGTATTTACCGAATGAGATTAATGTGTAATGTCATTGATCGGAATCCCTGTAAGCCAAAGGAGTCTATTAAAAGTCACTACAAGATTTGTCACGCTAAACATGCATTCAGTTATTAGAAGTCTTGTCTATTCACAACGAGTTCCATGTACCCTCCACTTTGTGAGTGCAAAATGTTCTAATATATTTACACTCTGACGTTTAAACCACAGTGTAAAAAGGATAAACCTCTTCAGAAGTTAAAACAGTTCTGCTTCATTTTCTATCTGAAATACTGCCATGCAGTGCTCTTACCTTAGGGGGATTAGGGGGGAAAAAATCCTGTACATTCTCTGTACTGCTCTTGTGAATTGCACTTTGCAACTCCAGTGGGTCAAGGCTCAACTTCCAGAAGTGCATTTTCAGATGTAGTGTCCTGCTGGGCTGCAGTGCTCGCAAGTGGTGAGGTGGCCTCAGGACCTGTCAGGACTGCAATGGCCACTGGCACCTGCACCCAGCCCCCGCAGAAGTGCAAAATGCATCCCACCTCTTTGGCAGCTTTCATAGCCATAATTTTAAGGCCAGTGATATTAGATCCATCTCATGTAAGTGATGCTAAGAGACATCTTAAGCTGGTCATCACTACAGGCCTTATTTAACAAATGATCAGCTACGGCACTATAGCCTCATCATAGCCTACGTTTGTTTTCAGAGAGGGTTGGGAGTGGGAAGAAAGGAAGGAAAGAGACCACAGTGAGATTAGGCCACGCTTAACTATATTGCAAACTACTTAAGACTTTAAAAAAGTGGCTGAGCGCTGCCATTTTTTTTTTCTAAAAATACTTTTTTCTCACCAGTACTGTTAAGGTATCCTCAACATAAACACAAACTCTGCTGTTTTTGCTATATGTGCACCAGTAAATACCCTGGGCCTCAAGAAACCAAAACATCTGGGATCTTCTGCATTTCCACTGGGACCTTATGATTACCTGAAATTTTTTCCTCCTTTTTCTTTACCTGAGCTCCAAACTCTAAGCATCAGCTTTTTTGTCAGGGCCTACATTTGTCTTCTTCCACTTGAACATTTTCAATGCTCTTTTTAAAATCACCTAAAGAAAGAGCTTCTGACTGAGTAACATGAGCCAGGGATTTGAATGTACCATCTTCTTGGTACGTCCCAAGAGTAAAACAAAAGAGCTGAGCCTCCGTTCTATAGCTTCCATAGGAACAAGCACAGAACTGCCCTGAGTCTGCCCTGATACACACTGTCCTAAAGAAAGCAATCTCACAAGTTGTTAAAATTAAGAGAGAAATGTACAAGAAGGTAAACAATTCTTGTTTTTTTCATTTATACAAACAGATTAAAACAACTACAGTTGTCTATACAAGAACCTACCAAGCGATCTCTTTCTCACACAGAAAACAGATGCCATATTTGCTGACAAATCTGGGTGAACTATTAAATGAAAAGGCAAATTACAAAAACTCCTGTAATTGGGCCACTAGACCAAAATGCTGCCTTCATTCACTTCAGGCTCCAGTCAGACTACTTAACATGGACAGTAAACCAAAGCTTTGAGGCAGCCACATGCTGCTTCTCCCCTGTGACACAACAAATAACCACCTCAGTTAACTGTTTCTGATCCTCTCTATATGACTTTAGTCCCAGGCATATATTTATGTTAATGAGACCACCTAAAGCTTTTTTTTTTTCTTTCCTTTTTCCTTTCCTCTAAAAGAAGATATCTTGGGCACTCTCCATAATCTAGCCGTGTTGCTCCAGAGGGATATCTGTAGACTAAGTGAAACTTCTCATCCACTGAATCCCCATCCCCTCCCAGCCAAATTACTGGACAATTTACACACATTTTGTCAACAGATCACGGTCACTCTAAGCCAACACGCACTTTTCTTTTTGCCAGGTTTATAGGACTTCAGTTTGTATTTGTTTTGAATATAATTAGAAATAAGTTGGAGAGGTGTCTAAGTTGGAGATGTACTGGAAATTATGTTAGCAGCAGATACTATTGACATAGCATCTTTGTAGTTCTGCAGATCCCCTAACAAATGTTAGGAGAAGAACTTACTGTGTTACACCAAATGGAGGAAATAAGCAGCCAAGGATGGCAAGAACTCAGTCTCCAAGTTCTTGGGCTAAAACATCCCGAATGAACTTCAATGTACGTTGGTACAGGAAAGCATCCTTCTTCTTTGGCTTACAAATATTTAGATGATTAACATCCACTGGAATGAGGTCTCCAATTCCTAATTCTGGGAGAGGAAAAAAAAAAAGAAGAAAAAACTACCAAAGTTCAGAAGATCACCTGGACTGAAAAGCACATCTTGCATTAGCAATTTCTCTCGCAAAAGCACCTTCTCCTGTCTTCAGTTTAACTGTTTTATCTTCATTATTTTTTAATGTGCTAACACATCAATACACACTGTTATAGTCAGATAGAGCTACACATTGCTACAAAACCCACACCGGTAAACCATTAGGTCAGAGTTCTACTATCTTTATTGGGAATACACAAATGTGCATTTCGCCACATAGACAATTTTGAAGAATGAGAACTTCATTTACCAGCACCTGACTGAAAGCAAAGTCCCGACTGAAGTTTAAGCATTGACACGAACAGGTTTAGGGTTTAATTCAGGGTATCCAGATTCTGATCACCACTAATTACCCAAATTCCTTATAAAATACTTTGATGTGGAGATTAAAAATGGGATGAGAATGAAGCTGAAATATGCCACAAATCACTACATGCATTTCCAGGGAAATGAAAAATTCACATTGCTTAATTGTAGAATACAAGCATTCCATTTTCAGGTACTGATTTTGGGGCACACTACAGCATTTATTCTTTCCTGACACTATCACTACTAGTGAACTTTCCAGTTAGGATGCTGTGACTGCCACATTCCAGTTTACTGTCTATTCATTCAGCCTCCTGAGAAATCCTCCATTTTACTTGGAATTCTGTACCTTTAATCATGTCAAATAATAGTAGAGCAGGATGACGGTTTGCTTTCACGTGCCCAAGCATGCATGTATGAAACAGTAAGTGTACTGCTTGTCAGCCTGGGTTTTGAACAAAATTAGCAGCTTGCCACTGAACCGCCATGTACCCTCTAAAGGCTTTCGAGGGAGCTCACGTGCTGCATTGTGTGTCATCTCCAAAAGAGGAGAAATATGCTACAAAATTATAAGTGCACAGTGCTTATATGGGCGCTCTGTTATCCAGCCCTCTTTTTCATTTTATTTTATTAAATCAAAAAAAACCCAAATGCACAGTTTTTCAGTCCTTGACAATAAAATCACATCAGCAACATTCTCACAAACAACCGCCTCTTAGAAGACATACTGAAAAAATATTGCTAAATATTGACTCAGGAAAACAGGGATGTATAGTCTGCCTTTTTCAGAGCAACTAACCTTGCGTTTAACCTAGTGGATTTAGCTGGTGGAAAGCCTGATCTAAAACCCAGCAAAGCAATAGTTTCTGTTCTAGGCCTCACAGGTACCTTGGGCAGTGCAGAAGAAGGTTTTGTTCAGGGAAAACCTGAAAATATCGGACTTAAAACAATTCTCTAAGTTGAACACCCATAAACAAAGCAAGAGTAAGAACTGTCTGGTGTTCCCTTCTCCTACAAAAGGCAAAAAGATGGAGGGAACTCTTCAGGAGGCAAACTCTGTTGCTTGAGTATCCAAGATACAGAAGATAAAAGACTGAACACTGAAAAACAGCTTTGTGACTTTCTCCTTCCATTAGCAGTTTACTAATTTTCTTTCTTATTTTTTAAAGGGAAGCTTCTGAAACACTATTCAACCTACCTATACAAGGAAAACCAATAGTTACTCATAATTACAAAGGAAAGGACTACAACAATGTAGCATTAGACCAGGGTCTACCCTGCTTTTTTCAAAAAGCATGTGCTACTCACATTTAGAAAAAACAAAACAAACAATTGCTATTCTACATATAAATGTAGCTGCCTCTGATCTCAGCAGGGAAACTGTAGTTTAAACTCAGCCAAAAGTTGAAACAAAGAACCCCACAACACAACAGATGTATTTTTCTAGGTCCTTCTACCATAGCATTTATAATCCTTCCTCATTATCGATGCTTACATGAACATATACAAAATTAAATAAATTAAATGGTTATTTGACTTACTTGCTGATTCCAGAGGTACAACATGCAGTTTTATCATGCTGCCTATGTGTGTTGGTAAAGTTTCTGCAAAACTCAGCACTGAAAATTTCTTATCTTTGGCAAAAGACAGGAAGTCGTCGTTCAGCTCTTTAAGGGCAGGAGAATCTGAGAAAGATAAACATAATTTCTGCAGTGTTATCTTGAACATAAGATTATAGTGTTTGTCTGGCAAGGCTGCATTCCTAAAGATAAGTTTTAGAAAAAATAATACTCCAGTAAAAGGAGTAGCATTTTGTTTATAATTCCTTTTTCCAGCTAACATATGCAACAATTGTTTGTTTCTGCCTAGCACGGAATTTGTTTGGAAGATAAGAGTCTAAAGTCCAGCACATGTTGAGTTACTACATTCCTAAATGGCCCAAACTACTTTACTCTAAACTTGTTCTGACTCCCTTTTTTCCCCCCTCACCTCTGCAATCAAATGAAAGTTACTCAGAATTACTTACAGTAATTCAATACACAACCCAAAACATAAAAAGGGGGTTTGTTGGTTTATCCAGCTTTTTCTGACAGCACAATAAAAAAAAGCATCATGAACAGATTAGCATAGATCCCCACTGTCAAATGGTAGCAAAGTGAGCGTACCCTTGCTGAGTTCTTTAACCTCCACAGACGGAAAGAGAAGATATCTGGCATTTATAGAATATTCAGCCAGCTGGGAACCATGGTGAGGTACACTATAAAATATGATTCCTCTGGTGTTGTTTACGATTTTATCCATTTCTGGATTCTTGGAAGCATCCACCAGCATCTTTTTGACTAGAAGACCTGGCAACAGAAACTGAATTAATGCAGGGATTTAAATCACTGTGAAAATAACAGTCATGCTATATTATCCATGAAACAACTAACGATATTCTTGCCTCAGTCGATTAGTCCTTAGTTTGACAAACATGTAAGATTAAGTTGAAAAAAAACCAAACCTGAGGAGGCATTAAAATAAAATGTCAATGAATTATGCAAATCCAATTTTGGTTTGTCTTAAGAGTTGCTAATGACATTTACTATATGCCTGATCATGGAGAAAATTCTGCCTCTGGATACCCATTTACATGAACTTCAACTCATCGATTTTGTATATGTAAATCAACACAGCAAAACCAAACAGCAATAAAAATCCTTTCAAAATGTATGTGCTACTGAATATAATGCATTAAGAAAACAGAAATCTATTTTGCATTTTTAGCTCTTTGCAAATTTCTTGGATAAACTATTCTGAATAATTGCATTTCTGACTGATTTTGGTTAGCAGCTTATTCTGAAATACAACAGCAGATAAATACTTCATATCAAGCAGGCAACGTGCTTACCACCCATGCTATGTGATACCCACACCAGAGGTCTGTCTCCAATCCCAGCAGCTCTGAGCTTGTCAAGAAGCTCATTGCTTCTGTAAGCAATAGACTTCCTGCAAAGAAAAAACAAACACAAGCATGGGAGTTTAAAAGGCAATGTTAAAATGGAATGTATTTTTTGTGCTGCACATTTATGAAGGTGAATTAGGCACATAAACATTAATTACCTAATTATTGTTGCTACATTGAAAAATGCCAAAACTTTCATAAGGTTGTCTTCACAAGGACAACAGGAATTTAGCTAGATCTAGTTTCCTGATCTTGCTAGAAAGTTTTATTTTAATTTCACTCAGCATTCATTTCCTTTAGCTTTAGTTCCACAAACCTCTTTATGGGTTTTCATTTACACATTGTAACAAAATTATGTTTTCATTTTATGAAAGCATAACCAGTGCATAATGAACTTTATCCCCTGAAACAAGAATATAACTAAAATCTGACAAAAATGTACTTCACTAAACAATGCTCAAAATGTGGAGCAATGTACAGGAAATAACTAAATGCATGATCAACCAATACATCAAAAAAATCACAGATAATGTCTGTTATACTTTCCAGGCAATAATCTCCAAATGCTTTGTACTAGACTGGTATAAAAGCACAATAACCTCCACTTTATAAATGAAGAGACTGAGCTCTGGAAAGGATAAGCTACATGTTAAAGGTTGAAAATGAATCTGTGGTACGACCAAAACAAAACCAACGCCAATTCCCAATCCAAGCTTTAAAATGCAAGATCATTACTCCTTGCAGTGTAACAAGAATCGAACATAGAAGACCCTTGGATAATGGAAACACCAGGACATTGGGGCAACCACTGTGAAAAGTCTAATTCACTTAATCTCTGTCAGTTCTCAGCATTCTCACTAGAAATTGCTTTTATAACACGTATGAAAAGGATATTCAAATGTGTCTTTTCAGATGAACAATAGGCTTTAGGATAGCTGAGGGACAAAAAAATTCCCTTTTGAAACAGTGAATGAGCCTATATTCTTAGAGCTATCATAAGGTTGTCATTCTATTGCCACATCTTTGTTTCTTCTAGTTAAAAATTTCTTGAATAGCTTTCATTTTTAATTAACCATATTAAGTTATAAAATAATCAAATAGTAGGCTTGAGGGACCATAAATAGCAGGTAATTAATTTTTAATTTTTTAAATGAAAGAGACATCTTTAAATAAATAAAGAAATACATGTTTATTTCTGTTTCAAATTTGATTTCATATTTGCTCCAGACAGACACAGGGAAAGTTTATAGGTAACCACCTACATGTTTTTTACCGTCACTGGTCTGCCTAATATCACATAGGCATATTAACTGCCACGTATTTCTCATTTTCTCCCTGCTTACATGACCGGACATCCTGTAAGATTCTAGGAAGCCACAAGTATGTATCCATAAGGCTAAAAAGCTCAAGTATACAATGACTGTACCTAATGTTTCTCCAAACTTGATTTTCAAACTTAACAGGAAAAGTTACATTCATTATTTCATAGTAGGCAATCCCAAGGATCAGGTTTACAGGTCTCCCCTCCTGCCCCCTCTTCAAACCACTGACAATTCATTTGTTACCTGTGAGCCTCAACAGGACATTTTGCTTTCCAGTCACTCAAATGGGTGTCATACTCCACAGATACGATTCTAAGGGCAGGACAGTCTGAAGCCAGCCATGTCTAAATTAAAGAAAAATGAAACCAAAAGGAGCTGATAATTGAAGTACACAACAAACTCTTGCAAACAATTTATCACGAATGGAGCAAAGTTGTTACTATGGGGACAGTATCACGCAAGATTTCTGCTCTTCATTTCATCTCCAAATATATCTTACACCTGGACTATTATTCTTTTATTACATGCTGGCTGTTTCCCAGCCACAAAGTAGGCAATAGATGGAGATGGATTACTAACTCGTGCATTCCTGGCTCCCTCTCCTGGGTGAAACAAGAATTACTAAAATCAGTTTAAGTTTTACAGATACTTTGGTGGTTATAGCAATTATTTAGCAGTGATATTTAAGTAGCAATCTGCAAAAAATGAGGTATTCAGACACCTCTGTAAGGAAGCATACTTATTTTAAAATGTAATTTTGTATATCTTTTTCTCATCAATAACATTCCATTAAAAAAAAAAAGAGAGAGTATGAGGAAAGCAGCCATTGCCACCTTTTTCACTACCAGAGGAATGATGATGAGAGCATTAAATTCAGCAGCCATTTTGCTTTGCAAGAACAACCTGTTCAAAATTTAAGCTTGCTAACGAAAATGTATCAGGAACTTGGAAAGTGCTACTTCTACAACAGATTAAAAGTAATTTGTCAAAACAGACAACTGCCAGACAGCATAATTCTAAATCCTCTGGACAGCTCTCATTAATGAGAAAACAGCAGCCACGTGTGAAAATGTTATTGCCTTTTTACCTTTGGCCAGCACTGGCTATAGCCTTCTTCACCTTCTGAAGCCTTTTTATCCAAACGCTGGTCAATGTCTTGCTGTCTCCACGTTTTAAATGCTGCTCCCAAAAGACCATGAACAAAAAGGATGTCTGCTCTGATGGGCTGACTGACACAGGAAAAGGAATTTTTAAGAGATGCAAGGTACATATTCTTTTAGCAAATTAAATTTACACAGAACTTTTCACCTAAGGGATAACTAAATGCTATTTTTAACACTGTATGTGATTTATTACCTTATGGACAACAGTTCATGACATTTCATGATATTTCAAAGAGGATACTCAGATCAAGACAAAAAACAGGGATCCACCCAGAAGAGAGAGATATAAAAACAAGTATGGAAAGTAGCCACCCACACACACAAGTTGCATTTTTCTATACTGAAAAACACCATGCTCTCCACCTACTGTTAAGGCAGCTTGGTAGTTCCAGCTTTACCATCAAATTACATCTTCACTGTAATCTGACTAACAACAATGACCCAGAGAACAGTTGCTACTGTCATACCACGTTGGACACTGCTTCAGTCCCACATACACAATCACTATTAAAAGAAGATGAAGCTGTAAATTTACTGCATCTTAGGCCAACGTGTGCTGCTGCCAGCAGAATAATTACAAGGTTCTATATCCCAAGACAGCCAGGGCAAAGATTAAATTCAACGCATGCAAAGCAGGAATTAATCTTGTGGTTTGTGTTTGGATTTTTTCATGCAATACAGTAATACTCCTTTCACAGCTACAGCCTGCTCCGAGCACTTCTGCTGTTCTCCTATTTGAGAATCTAAATTCAGTCCTCTCAACCCACCAAAGAACAGGAGGAGCAGGTGACATCAGTACAGCATCACTCTGATGTCAACTCTTCCAGAGTTTTGTACCTGAACAGTGTAACAAATAACAATATCTCCTTCTGCTTTACCTGCTACGATATTGTGGATGTAAGACATAAACACCATCTGGATACTTCTCTTGCACTGCGTCCCTGTCTAGATTAGCCAAAGCTCTGGATGCATGAGAAGACTGAATGACATGTGGGGATTTCATTACTTCGGCAAGTACAGAAACCCAACCTACATTGTAAAAACAAAGTGTCAGATTAACTAATTCAAAATATCATCCAAACAAAATAATTCAGAAACATCATCCTTCAAAGTATACTTGTGAAAATAGATGTTAAAACTTAGGAATGGTAACATCAAAACAAATTATTTCGATCCACTCTCTTTACCGCAGAAAAGGCAACGCTACATAAGCGGAACCTCCAAAATTAAAAAATCCAGAGGCAATGTTTTTTACTACTGTTCAGCTTATGATTTGAAGGCAAACCCCTTCTCAGAAGAAAAAGCAAGTGTATCAGCAGGTCAGTGCAGTTGTCAGAGAGCAAACAGATCTTAAGTCTCTTTTTGCAGGTAAGATGCAAGAAAGACAGAGAAAAGAAATGCCTAAAAGAGAAAATTAAGCTTAAAGTACAAGAAAGACACAGAAAACAACCCACAGCAGTAATGGCACGTGGAAAAATTGACGCTTGCTGTACAACCATTACTAATTTTAAAATCCAGTACGTGAAAAGCCATCTAAGGAATGAAAATGCCACCACTATTCTAAAACTAGTATACTATTTATAGCTAAGAAATGTAACAGAATTAATGAAGGAAACCTCTGAATACAATCCTCAATAAAATTTTAAGTCATAGCTACCTCAAGAAAAAACAAACACTTTATAATACCTTACCTAAGGTGTAAAATAGAGACATAGATCGGATGTTCATAGAGTACTAAGAAATGCAAAGAAATATCTTGTATACACACACATATCTATTTTTCTTTGAAATCCTGATAAATCTTGCTGCTAGGAAGAGTGGTCTATAAATCACAATTATACTGAGTTCATAAATAAAACCTGGGAAGACTTAGAAGAAAAATTTTCAAATGGAGGCTGATTTGAAAAAGAAACAATTTACTTAACTAGCACTATTTCAAAATTATGCAAAATACTTTGCTACTAGTATAGCCGTTAAGTTGCTAATCATAGTTTTTTCACTGTGGTACTAGGAAAAGAATTGACACATTAATTTTGTTTAAATGCAAGTACTTTTGAGAACTGCCAACTATTTTTTTAAAGAATTATGTACTTAAATTACATTTCTAAGCAGAATAGCTTGGCCACTGTGCAAGTTCTCCTTAAGAAGAATACTATCTAAAACCTATCTTCAGTTCTCCAAATACAATGAAAGACTTCCAAGCTAGTCTGATTAAAACTAGCAAGGTCTCTGGTTCTGTATTTCTCTTAAATGAGCCAAGATGAAGGGCCAAAAATAGTGTTCAGAATCCTCCTGCCTCTGGACACCACATAACAGCTACTACACAGTGCACCGTTGCTTTTTGTTCTCTTCCTGTTCCAGCAGTTTTTGCAAAGAAAAAGAGCCTTAGAGGTTCTTTCTTCTTATGCATGATCCAGCAACACAAGGGAAGTCTTATCAACACTTGACCAGCTCATCTCCGGACTCAGCTTCACTGCCCAAAATTCCGTTTTTACTGAGAGCTCTGCTCCAGGGAGCTGCTGACTCTTCTGTTACAATCTCTCCCTCTATACAGATGGTTTCAGCAATCATCATAATAATGTAAGCATGGTGCTAGAGCTCAGACCAAAGGCCTTTGTAGTCCACTGTCTTTCTCCAAAAGTGAGCAGTAATGGAAGCTGGGGAACAATAAAAGAATAGAACAACAAAAGGCAAGTGTATAGTGCCAACTCTCCACTATACCCTCTCAGCTTTCTACAGTCAACTTGGCTTCTGTGTGTAGAGCTTTATAGATTTTCCTTTCCATTAATTTGTCTAATCACTTTTTGAAGCTTTGTAAGTCTTCAGCAATCACAATGTTCTGTGGCAAGTTCTAGTTTGGTCACACACTCTACAGAAAAAAATAATATATTTATTTGTTCTGCCTCTTGATAATTTAATGTAGAAGAACTTTTGGTCTTGCATTATGAGAAACAGCAGATGATCATTCTCTCTTTGCCTTCTCTACACCAATGAGGATTATACAATCTCCATCATATTCTCCTTCAGGTGTTTTTTCCAGACTAAGTGTCTTAGTCTACTTATTTGTTCTTTCTACCACAGCCATTGCAAATTTATAATCACCCTCATGGTCTTTCCCTGTGCCTATTACTTCACCTTTTTGCAACAGGGAGATTAAAAATGCACACTGCATTTAAGAGTCAGACACCAGCTCCAACGTATGCAATAGCATATTGATATTTTCTATTTTTCTTTGTATTTCTTTCCTAACAAAACTTCAGAGAATTATTTGCTTGGTACAAAACAAAAGAAATAATTTCACCGCTATATTTAGGGGGTATTAAAAAAAAAGAGGTATCAGAGCAAAGCTTAACAGAAGTTACTAGCCCAGCATAAAACAAGGGAGGGCAGGAAGGTATGTCTCACTTTATTCCAAAAGGTAAGGACTGCAAGCTGGTTTGCTCCTCTATGAGACTAAAACACAGTCAAGAAAAAAATTTAGAGGGTAGGTGATGTGTAAGAGTATGACACTCAAAAGATTTTTGCCAGTAATCTGAACCAAACATCAAGTCCAAATTTTCACCATCCATAAAAGACTTTAACTCCTCTATAACACTGACATGTATTGACTAGACAGCATAGAGCCATTTTAGCAATTTTTAATCAACACCATCTGTCTATACTTTTTGTGTAAAAAAACCCAATAAACACCCCCCCACACATGCACACACAAGAATATAAACCCCACACCACTACCATGGTCCTTTACATTTTACAAAACACCAAATCCATTCAAAAATTTTGGAAGAGAAGTCCAACACTCAGACTGCTTGCACTCGCTTTCCTTTTACCTGCACGTACTATGGATGAATGAAGACGTTCGTCCAAAGCCATATTTCCAATAATGCGAATTATGTTCCTTTGTATTTTTGCTGAATCTTTATGTAGCTGGTATATCCTCTGTAGTAGCTGAAGGCCTCCTTTAGCTTCAATTTTATCACAGTGAGAAGAAATCTAGCATTACACAGCAAATACAATGACAATAAAAAGATGTAATGCAAACGCTTCTTTGAGATGCTGTTAATTCACCAAATAGGGAACTCTAAGTAGTCAATATGATGCAGAGCCCTTATTACATAGATATTCCTATTAATCTACAATTTATTATGCCATTGTTGAAAAGGAAATAAATCTTTTAACATGCTAAATGCATGATTTATATGGATTAACAACTGGAAAGATGCTGAGTATCATCACTCATCCCACATGTGAGGGAGACGAGATTGCCCTCCACTTGGTGCAATCAAATTTCAACCAAAGTTCAAGAGTCTGAACAGGACAATAGTCTGCATTTGTTAAAGCACTATCTCAACCACAGCTGCTTGTCTTCCTTTTCACCACTTAAGATACGATCATGATAATCCCTTCTCTTCGAAATACAAAGGTATTTCTACTTTCCAAATAGAACTGCTATTATTGATCTTAAGGGCACCAATAGATTTTAGTCCAAGCAGATGAATATGCAATAATTAATTGTATCGTCAACTACTGATATTGGCCAAATGCTTGTGACTTGAAAATGTTGTCTACAATGCCTAAAAATGTGCAGTGGTCATAGAACTGCTGATGTCCTCAAGTCTGTGGCTGTCAACAAAGACAGACACACATTCAGAATGAGTACAGTCACAACTTGTTTAAACTGAAAATGTCGGATATAACAAATTCTAGACTGTCAGAATTTCTAGGTATATAGAAGATGTGAAAGGAATACTGGCAAACTGCACTTTATCCATCCCTACATTAATAACAATTTGGTATTCTTGATACGCTTTCTCAATGTTCAAAGCTTCTGAGCAATTAAGAGCACGCAGAAGAGTGCAACAATAGGGAACAAGAAGAATCACTGTTACACAAAGCCCTCCATACACTTCATCTGTGTCTGCCAAGAACAGACTGGTCCTGGGAAGATACCATGTATTCGCTGCGTGCTGTGCGACCCTTTAGGTAGGGGCCTTTGTGAATAGCCAAAGTTTGTATTCTGTCTTGGCTTCTGGCTAGAGTGAATTCATGAGGCTACTTTGGTTTCTGGAAAACTGGCACTAGAGTCAGATGAAGCAAGACCACCTGTATGCTTTCTGAACTGAGATACTCGCACAAATCCACACACACTTTGCACTGAGAATGTCACGTCATCAGTATTTTGCTTACTGAGAAGCTGCAGAGTAGAAACACGAAGTGTTTCCTCATGATATCTACCTCCAATTACTTCAGGTGCCAGTGGGACGTAGCCCTACACAGGAAAAACTTGTTAAAGCCATCCAGACTTCAGGCATTCTCTCCTGCTTTTCTGTGTCAGAGCTGCCCCTTTTACTTCTTGAAAGCCATATACAGGTATATTACGGGGGAACTTCTACAGGCTAACTAAAAACAATAGCAGGACTTACAAACACTTTCCACAAAAAAAAAAAGTTTGTTATGCTGCCTTGTTATGCTGCTTTCACATCAGTCTCAGCTGTCTGAACATCCTTACAGAAGGACTGAGCAGTAGGAGACAAGGAAATGGCAACTTCTTCACAATATATGAGAAAGTATCAAAAAGAAAAGTTTATAAATGTAGCTTTTCAGTTGTAGTTTAAAGTAGAAATTACCTTAGAATGCTGCACTAAAGCTTGCAAGCAAAAGAGTTCTACTGTCTCAGAAGGGATTTTACTCAAAGTTTCACAATATGGAAGTCCATTTCCTCCAAAACACCATAAGCCTCCCTGAAATGAGAATCAGTAAAAATTATACCACATTCCAAATGGCTACATAAAATGAGCATTTCTAAACTAAAATGTTAAGTGTGTAATGATCTATAGAAATTGCTACAAAGAGTGCACAGCATGCATGTATTTTTCAAAATGTACAAATTACACAACAGAACACCATAAAAATATCTAATGTTTTAAACGGAAAATATTAAACAGATTTTCAGTCAGAAGCCTCCATACTCTATTAAACACACAATAAAGGGGGAAAATGTAGGATTTTCATATTGTTAATTAATGTCTTCTTTTAAGATTGTTTGCTTAAAGCGAAAAAAGCAAGAATCAGACTGCATCTAGACTTCGAGAGTCGCAAAAATGAGAAGAGTAGAAAAAAAGGTCTTCAACACTTAGTGTAGTGTAGTGTAGCCTCTGAAGACCAGTCTGTCTCAATCATGCAGTAGGAAGACCAGTGCAACCTCAATAAAGAACAGTTTGATAGAACAGTGTCATTATCAAAATGCCTCCAAGTGTGGTGTCTTACCAAAGCTCCTTTTGTATAGCAAGAGCTCTGGCTGTGAAAACAATAAAGGAGTCATAGTGTAAAAATATTACAGATAATTGTGTCATAGGAAATAAAGACTTATTGCACTCTGAATTCCCTAAACAAAGCCTGCCAGGCATAATTATTAAAATATGACAGTAGCTTTTATTATTGCATCTTACAAAAATAATAATCACCAATTTAAAAAGTCACAACTTCTTAATAAAAAAATAAAATGCATAAGAGATAGTGGATGACACTGGCATAACAATTATTATTTTTAAGGAATAAGAGCACTTTAAATGATGTTCCTAAAGCCACTTAGGAAGTTGTTGGACAGAAAACTCCAAAGAATTCCTAAGTTCCAAGTCCAAACAGAGCACTACACTATTCCAATTCTGGTTTTGACAACATTGATCTGTTACAGGGAGGCATTTCCATGTGATATAACAGAGTTTACAATTTAAGATGTGCTAACAACTTATCAGTTAGCTAGTAAGAATTAACAGAGGTTTAATCATCTCAGCAGTAAAAGAACACTCAAACAGCAGTAAGACAAAATGTGAAAAATAATTTTATAAGCACTGCAAGGGGAAGGACATGTTCTGGACAAAATGTTGAAATATCCACTTTATGGTAAGTAAAAATATAATCTTTCACTAGACCAACTAGTGCAGCTGGGCAAGACAAACAAGCTTTCAAGCACACAGACTGCATGCAGGAGAGATTTTACTGAAGTTATACAGGCACAAAGTCTCAGTATTTCTCTTCCTCTTAGAATGCTCAAAAATATGGAAATAGGTTTGTATCTTTGAGCTCTGCAGGAACAAAGAACCCAAATAGTTCTGTTCTGCAGGCAGGAACTCACCCTTTGTGCAGCAAGAGTCTGACTACTTTCACGTAAAGCAAGAGATGTGAAGTACTGGACACATGGATCAAGACCAGTCTGAGGTAAAGATACTAACAACAAACGAAGTTCATCTTCTATGGGATAATCCTGTGAAAAGAAAGCACAAATAGCTTTTAGTTAAGTTCAAAGCCTGAAGAATAATATAGAGAAAAGAAAGATATGAAATAATGAAATCAGCCATATTAATAAGGACATAAAATACGAACCCTGGATTTGAGAGCTCCGCAACTTTGGTTGAATAGTTACACTGGTAAAGACTTTAGAGACTGATAATCCTAAAATCACTGAGTGATGAAAAGTAAGCTTTAAACTTCCTACTTTGGTGGCCTTGTTCTAGTAGGCCCAAAAGGGCAAAAAAAAACCCCAGCTCCTCTTGGCACAGAAAGCTTAAAAGTTCACCCCTAACTACACAGTACTTTTGGTGCCGCTCCATTAAAATGAATGTATAAATTCTAGTAAAAAATACAGACACCATTTATTTTAATCTTTTATCTTCAAAATATTCATATAGATGTTCATTTAATAATCCACAGTAGGCAACAGGAAAATAGATTCAACGAAGTAATTTTATTTGCCCACAGTCATGGAACTTGCAGTTACTCTAATCCTTGCTACAGTCAGAGATGGAGACATATCTGATGTGCAGAGCAACCCCTGCTGCTACAATGATCTGCTTCAACTTCCTAAGCAGTAGATTGGGAACTCTTAGCTTCAACCACCCAGCAATCATACTGCTGTAAAAAAAAATTAATTAAAAATATATATATAGACAACCATATGCTTGTATAACCGAGTACTTCAGGACTGACACGTACAGATCCACCATCACGTAATGTTACAGAGATGAGAAAGCAAAAACTGAGAAAATCACTACCAATCAAAGCTGGTTTTCAGAGTTTTATTTGTTAAGATGTACAGGTATTCTGTGAGAGGGACGTTTGCCAGCATTTATTCTATTAGCATTACAAAAGACCTCTTATATTATGCTTTGTGTGCCAATTCTGTTTATTGAAGAAGATGATATAATTACATGATTGCTCCGTCCATCATATATATATATATATATACACACTTCCTAATTAACATAAAACCAAAAGAAGGCCAAATCTATCAATACAGATTTGTTGGTACCCAAAAGATTGGGATAAAGATGAGGGCCTAAAGCAGGCCTAGGCAAAAACAAGGCTTGTAGATCTTACTGTAAGTAAAGAGGATGGGGAAGAGCCACATGTCTACCTCAGGATCTCTACAGGCATTTGGGAATTTAAGACAGATTGCTTAAAGCTGTTCCAGATGCTACATATTTGCTTATCTGATTAATTCTCAGTTACTGTATCGAGGTGCAATGCACTTCAGTGTCTAAAATCATACTTGCTGAATTTTCTGTTGGAGTACTATTCCATTAAATCTAACAAGTACCGTGATAACCGAAGTTAAATAAAAATTCATTTATAGTAATAACAGTAAAGCTCATCTCCAAACACTTTCTATAACTTCTAAATTCACACATTAATAGATTCAGATGTCAAAAGGAGAAGACAGAATTTTTGTAGAGAGACAGTGGGTGTGTCTACATTGGTGATCCAATGTGTTGCAGGAATTTTTCCAGGCAGCAAATCCACCTTGCATCTGCACTCGGGAGTCACATTGTACAGTCAAAACAGCTTCCTTACTTATATAATTAAAGTTAAAGCTGTGTGCCAGAGCACTATCCAGAGCACCACACTAGCAGTGAGGATGCAGGGGCCTCCAAGAGTGCTCTCCATGTGAAGGATACTGTCAGTATCAACAGGGCAATCTAGGATGACTTAATGTAAGAGTGCTTTGCATTTCCTCCAAGGTACAGACAGGCAGTGTGTGCATCAGGCTGGTAACTGGCTCAAACTTCACTGCTGGTAAATGTGTAACGTAGACATACTGTCCAAGTACAATAGATTAACCTCCCCCATCCTTATGTCTTTCCATCACACCATTCACTAGTGTAGATATACTCCAGAGGGGTATCATTATATTCTAGTTCTCTATTTTGATCTTAAATTTACTATGCATTAGTTACGTTAGAATTCCACTTCAGTAAAAACAAGCAAGCAAAAGTCATGTAATACCTGCTTTTCATTTACTTACGTTCTTTATTTTTGGCAATGGTGGTGGAGGCAGGAAAAAGCGAAGGTCAACATCTCTGGATCGAGCCAAACCTATAGCAGTCCTTTGATCACAGGTTTGGGCAACTGTACCATACTGATAATCTGGAGTACAAGAATTTCAGTGTTAGGGCTAAAACTAACCTTAAATATTTAATTTGGTTTTAAATGTAGCTTCTGATCTACTTTGTTAATACACTTGAAAAAAGAACCACCTCTCTGCAATCTATATAAATAAGCTCTGATTTTGTAATCACAAATTCCAAAGGACAAATATTGCAGTTGTTAGACCAGGACTATACCGAACTGAAGACACCTGGGCACTAATTATTCATTACAAACCAGTTTGATAAAGGTCTTCAGATATAAGTCGAACACAAGCAAAAGCAAATGTTCAGTATTGCCCATGCGAAAGGAGTACAAGGACTACAAACCCAAGCTTAATCCCCTGGGCTTGAGTTACAATTTGAAAGGTATATGCATATTTTTTCTGCATACAGTATTAAAAACCAGAGTCTTAAATCCAAATGCTGCCAAGACATGGACATCTAATTTTAAATGGTACAAAAGCTATGTTTCAATAAAATTATTAAAGTCACGAAATCAGATGACCTCAGAAAAGGCAGGATAACACCAAAGTACAGTTTTAAGCAGCCCTTCCTTACTGAAGATACAGGATAGACTTTCAGTTACCCTACCAAAGGGAAACCAGACTTAAACAGTAGCTACTGTTCCTTTCCAAAACCTTCCTGCTTCATAGCTGGATAAATTGAAAATTACATACTGAAATTAAGTGTCAAACTGTACAAAAAGAAAATATAAATAGTATCAATACTTATTCTACAGAAATCAGTTTCTATCCTTGTTACTGTCATACAATTCTACAGCAAAACTGACAAGCCATCTAAAATATACTTTTAACAAACAGTCACAGACTGACCATCTTTTTTCTTTGGTGCATGTCACGTACAGCTGCAAACTAAAGTCACTGAAGCAGTGCTTTGGGCAAGCAGAAGACTGTATTTATGGTAACAGGTGGGCTGAACAATTTGGTCCTAGCTGTGAAAAGTTAGCGCATGTTTTCGGACTTCCTTGGACTCAGTTTTGAAATATCAGGTTAAAAAAAAGCCCATTTCCTGCAGGAGGCAGTTGGCAAGAATAATCAGTGTTTGTGAAACATCTAAATACTACAGCAATGAGCACTACAGAGAAAAAGAGATAACAAAAAGCAACTAGATCCCCAAGTACTAGCCATCTTGTGCATTGAGATCATATGCTAACAGTATTCTCCTATGAACATGAGATGGTTATACTAAATCAGTACGTATAGCTTCAGTTTTGGTACCACTTGGCTTTCAAATGTTTTCAAACTCAGCTTTTTGATGTAAACTGCTTGAGGTAATTAATTAGAATTTTATAGAGGCAATCTGAAACAAGATAAACCCCATGGTGTGGATTTGCACTGGAAGGGTGAAAGGTCCTCAGCTCACCAGATTATAAATTAACAAGATTAAAGATTAGAGTGTCACCTAGTTTATATGGACTAGTGATGGAGTACGGACTAGTGATGGAGGGGGGAGGAGGACACACATATACACCTCTCTCCCCCTTTACTTTAGGTTTCAAGGATATTCCCTGCTAAAGGAACAGGGAGGACCTATTACTATCAAAAAATAATAACTAGGATGGAAAATGGCCTACAAATAATGCTTGCACATACAAGTCCTCTACCTCTAGTTTGTCACTACAACCTATTAGCTCCTAACCAATTTTTAACTGAACCATGGTCTTAAACACACTCCCCTACAGAGCCTTATAAAAATGACTGACAGAACAAGTGACCTAGTTAGCAGTTCCAACAGAAAAACTAAGAAACAAATGAATACGAACTGCGCTCCCACACCACAGCAGTGGCTGCGATTCTCTGGTGGGGAAACAGAGAGAGGCCCACACTGCAGATACACACTCTGCATCAGGGTATTAGGAAAGAAGAATTGCTTGAAATGTGAAGAAAACCTCCACAATTCAGACCAAATTTCAGAGCTATTTACACTCCTTGCAGCTACTAGCCTTTTTTCATGTTGGTAGCAGACTTGCAACAGCTAACTAAGACTTTGTCACATTTCTTGGATGAATTGGGCTACATCAGCATACGTTACCATGCCAGTGTCTGTTGTTTGCCAGGTCTTGTACAGCCTGCAGTCGGACCTCTTTGTCTTCTGACTGACTTCTCTTTAAGAGCAGCCATAAGGCACATTCATGATCTTCTCCATCAAATGTACTGAATTGTTCTTTTACAAGGAAACAAATAAAAACAAAGTTATTATTAATGAGCATTTTAAGTCACTTTTCTATTAATTGAGTAAAAAAAACTCTTTCTGTTAATATTTTAATATTAGTTGTTAACAGTAATTTAAAGTGTAATATTTTAATATTAAATTTATACAATAAACAATGACAAAATGGCATTAGTAAAATGCTGATCCTTAAATTAATAGGATGGCTTTGATTCATTTTAGTGGCACCAAGTTGCTATTTCATATATATGTTACACATACACATCCTGCCTGGCATTTACCAACCAGAATTGCCAGCTTCCAGCAGGAGCTGGAAATAATTAGCAACTCTTGATGCTCTGGCCTTCAACAATTAATTTCATAGCACCACAGTGGAGGTACATATCGTTATAACCATTTAACAGACAGTTAAATGAGAACGGAGCACAGTTTCCAATATGAATGGAAATTCTTATTTTAAATTACTCTAAAAAGCAAATAGACTTGCAAATAGACTGTGCTGCTTTCAGTTAATATTGGCAAATCTGATGAAAGCATAACATACTTTTCTAAAATGAAATTTGAGAGTATTTCATCCCCCAAACACCTTTTGTACACAAAACTGGTACCAAATATTAACCTGGTATCTTAAGCTTCAAATCTCTTCTGAAATAGGAAAAAAAAGAATCTCAAATCTCTTCTTAACAATCACTTTTATTTACTTTAAGAAAAGGAATGGTTTTAATACATAGAAAATATACTAATATTCCATATTAATACAGAAACTTATAATAATATTACCACCTTCTCAAACACAAAAGAACATGTTAAGCTTGTAAGAAAAAATATTTTACTTTGCAAAAGGCTTATACTTTACTATTCAAAAATAATAATCATAGATAAAGACATTCTTTCAACACCTACCATCAAAAGGCCTCCGGAAAATTTTAGCTTCTGCTTCTAGAATTTTCCTCACAGCTTTATGGATTTCTTTTCTGGCTTGGTATGTGATCCCTATGAGAGTATTTTTTAGATTACTGGAAGTCTGAAAGACAGTTCTATCACAATATTTTCCTCATATATATATATACACACACGTATACATAAAGATAAATTTAAGGTCTTGCACCTGCGAAAAACCATAATCCAGGAGTGCAACATATGCTGGGATCTACCTGTCTGGGGAGCACCTCTGTGGAAAGGGACCTGGGAGTCCTGGTGGACAAGCAGCTCAATATGAGTGAACAGTGTGCTGCTGCAGCAAAGAAAGCCAGCAGGATGCTGGGTTGCATCAACATCAACATGGGCATTGCCAGCAAAGATAAAGAAGTCATTAGCCCACTCTACTCAGTGCTTGTCAGGCCACACTTGGAATACTGCATTCAGTTTTGGTCCCCACTACGCAAAAACATGTGGACAGGCTGGAAATGGTCCAGAGAAGGGTCACAAAGATGATCAAAGGACTGGAAAGCCTGCCATACGAGGAAAGGCTGTGAGAGCTGTTCAGCCTTGAGAAAAGAAGGCTTACGGGACACCTTATCATCATGTTGTGGTATTTAAAGGGTGGCTACAAAGAAGAGAGAGACTCCCTTTTACAAGGAGTCACATGGAAAAGATGAGGAGTAACAAGTACAAGTTCCTCCTAGGGAAATTCTGATTGGACAAGAGAAAAATTTTCACAATTACAACAATCAGCCATTGCAATAATCTCCCCAGGGAACTGGTGGACTCCCCAGCACTGGACATGTTTAAGATTCAGCTGGACAGCGTGCTGGGCCATCTTGTCTAGACCATGCTTTTGCCAAGAAAGGTTGGACCAGATGATCCTTGAGGTCCCTTCCAACCTGGTATTCTACGATTCTGTGACACAAATATGAAATATATATACACACACACATATGTATATTAATATATATATATAGAATTATCTCATATATAGAGAACTGCATGTATAGAACTATCTTAAAAAAACAGTCTACAGCTCAAAATAAATTCGGTGACATTGTGAAGAATATTATTTTTGTAACAGGTCTCAGGAAATACATCTTTCCTTATATAAGTGTGACTTCCAGAAACATTTTATTCTCTTAAAATTCTGTTTTTAGAATCCAAAACATTATGTATCTTACCTTGATATTCACTTGGATTTAGAGAAGTGGTACGTACATATACATGGGATTTAAGTTTTTCTTGATGTATAGCTTGAGTATCGATTTGCAGTACCTTCTTTAAGGACAGGACTTCATATGTAATGAATACAAAACCTCTTTAAATAAAAGAAAACTGCATATGAATATTAATTTTTAAAATTATGACGGCAAAAATATCTTAATCATTTTTGTATCAGTCACCCAGATTTTAACAAAGATATAATAGTCTGCAGCCTATTTTAATTTAGTAAAGCAGAGAAAAGACTTTAAAATATTTAAAATAAGTAATAACTTCCAGAAAATATGCTTCAAAACTATATTCTATCATGGCTAAATGTCCCCTAATATTGTCACATTTTTTGAAAGATACATAAATTAAATTTTAACTATATACATAAGTTACACATATGCTTGTCAGTTACAACTCACCCTAGTATAAGCGATCCAGTTACCTTTGCAATTTTTCCTTGAAAAAATGAAAAATTCATGTCAAACAAAGTTGTGTGCATCACCTCAATATAGACACAGTTAGCATTTGACTACCAGACAGTAAGAATTTCAGACATTAAGTGTAAGCTTTTAAAAATTTTTCTATTGCTCTCTGGCTTTCAGTAAATCACTACCTGCTCTCCTAAGCAAGATGACAAAACATGTATTTTACCAGTGCTATCTACTTTGAGTACTGCCACCTATCGATTACATTCATTGCTCAGATGTAGGAATCAACAGTAACCTTTCTCTGCCTGCATCACTAGCACTAATTTGGAACTCCAGATTATTATTTTAAGGAGTTAACTTTTTCTCACATGGCATGGATATTTCTTCAATGTATATGAATACATGCAGGAGTATGTAAGCTCTTTGAAAAGTCCTGCAGAAACTCCCTAAGAAAAAATATTTTTTAAAATAATTCAATTGAATGTAATTTATAAAGCAAATAGCTGAATAAACACGTCACTTGTAACAATTTCCCTTTCGAGTCTAAGGATTCCTATCACATTTGAGCTGGTTTTTCCAGACAAAGTCGAGCTGATTATCTGAATGTAAGGATCTCAATATAGAGAAACTCTTACTACTAGTAGCAGCAAACCCAATGGAACATCTCTCACCCATCATGAATAATTTATTTTCCTCAGCATGAATTGGGAGATTTGCCCCACAACCCCCATCACCAGGTTCTGTTCTTTCTTTCTGTCTTTGTGACACCATAAGAATTTGGGTATGCAGACAAGAGGCTGCTACACGTTAGACAATCTAAGGAAGCTGAAGATGCACAAATCCATGGGACCTTATGAGATGCATCTGCAGGTCCTGAGGGAACTGGCAGATAAAGTTGTTAAGCCACTATCCAGCATCTTTGAGAAGTTGTGGCAGTCTAGTGAAGGTCCTGCCGGCTGGGAAATGGG
>NW_010120092.1:0-3289 GCF_000699245.1 Pterocles gutturalis | reverse complement strand
ACCCCTGTTTATAGAAAGGGAAATGAGGAAGACCTGGGGAACTACAGGCCAGTCAGTCTCATATCTGTGCCTGGCAAGACCATGGAGCAGATCCTCCTGGAAACTATGCTAAGGCACACGGAAAATAAGGAGGTGACTGGTGACAGCCAACATGGCTTCACTAAGGGCAAATCATGCCTGACAAATTTTGAGGCCTTCTGTGATGGGGTTACAGCACTGGTGAATAAGGGAAGAGCAACCGACATCATCTACTTGGACTTGTGCAAAGCATTTGACACTGTCCCACGTGACATCCTTGTCTCTGCATTGGAGAGACATGGATTTGACAGTAGAACCACATGGTGGATAAGGAATTGGCTGGATGGTTGCACTCAAAGAGTTGTGGTCAATGGTTCAATGTCCAAGTGGAGAGCAGTGACGAGTGATGTTCCGTGGTGTTCAGCATTGGGACTGGTGCTGTTCAACATCTTTGTTGACAACGTGGACAGTGGGATTGAGTGCATCCTCAGCAAGTTTGCAAGTTTGATACAAAAGCAAGTTTGCTTTAGATCACGAAGTATTAAGGGACTTAGACCTTTTGTATAATTTAATTATGCATGGTGCTATATCATCACAGATTTTTCCTTTTTATTAACACCTCAGATCAATACATGTAAAACTGTACTTACTGATATCATTCCATGGTAGGTGTGTTTTTGTGGCTGGACCAGAAGTTCCTATTTGTCTATAGCAAAATATACAGTAAGCAGCCACAGACATTCTGTATACTAAATAGAAAAAAAAAAAAAAAAAAGTCATGATTGATTTTACAGCAGAAAATCTGTAGCAATTTTCTTGCCTATCTTGGTACAGCAAAGGTCATGATTTAGAGCAAAGGTCACAATAAACCATATTTATTTGATTTCACTCCACATAAAATGTTCTAATTAAAGAAGTCTATAAACTCCTCAATTTAATAGGCTGCATTTCAATTACAATAAAAGTTTAAAGCAGTTTTTCATACAATTATGTGTTACTGTTGATTTTAGTGAGTACGTATCTCCAATTAAGTTCTCTGCTTGTAGGTCTCCTTTCCTACTCCTTAGTAGCTCTCCCTTAAATGCCAGATACAGTCATATCTCCATGAAGACATTACTCAATATGACATGGGCTTTAATACAACTCAGCAACCAACTTCTTTTAAAGTTCATAATTGATTATGTTAGCAAGTAAGCTCCAAGAACCACTACGTATTTTTGCCTTTAAAGGGCAAATCAGACTAATACTTCAAGAATGTAAAAACTCTACAGTTAATAAAAATATTTGTTCTAAAATGCTGTGACTCCATGGGCTTGTGAAACTCACAGGGCATGCTTACAGGCAAAACACAGCACACATCTGATTCCAGAAAAAGTCTTAAACATGCAAAAGAACTAAAACCTAGACATAGCCATGAAAAAGAGAACCCTTTCTAAAATTAAATTGTCTCATCTTATTAATCTAAATTAATTGCCTCAGCAATTCAACACTATTCTTCTGACCTATCTATGATGCGACACTGAACACTCCCTATTTTACAGGGAGGAAAATGGGTTAAGACAAGCATGCTGAAATTCCTTACACGTTCTAGATAATACCTTGCCTCTTTGAACAAGTGGGACTATTCAGGAGGGACCATGAAGGAGCCATGATCTTTAGCTCACTGATCAAGCATTTTAACCACTGCACAATGAAGTCCAAGTGAAGTATAGCTATATTAGTGAATCACTGAAAACCAAGGCAATTTAGGCTAGGCAAAAGCACGAATTCATGTTTCTACCACTCCCATATATTTACCATTTTACGCATTAGCAAATGTTACTGCCTTTACAGTATATTTCTTATATAAGAAAAACTTCCCTAAAGTTAGGAAAATACACAAATTTGCTTTGGCAACTCACAACAATCAAATTCTGTATGTTACTTTTGCTGAAGACTCAATCTTAAGTCTTAATAGATAGAACATGTAGCATATTAAGTGCAGGAATGATGCCAAAATCCACAAAGAACATTAAACTTCTATAACAATCACAAAATACAAAAAACTCTGTTGCTGCACACACTGCAGAAGTAATATGAAATTCATATTTTATGACAGGTGAAATTTTAGTGTCTGCATTGATACACTGACGCTGCCTGAAATACTGAATTAAGTTTATTTGTTTAAACAAATTTAAAACCACACCACTATCTATCTTATATTTAACAAATTATTATGTTGGAAATGTGGGCGTCCTTACTAAATGTCAAATTAAGTCTCTATCACCACACCAACAACTAACTCAAAATGTTAAAATGTCACGTGTATAAATCTTGATCGCTAAATCTGATCTTGAAATAAGGGAGCCCCTGATATTCTCCTTGAATTTAAGGTAATCTCTACAGACCAAAAATATCACTTTTAATGTCAGTGTCCAATTTCTCTAAACAAGGGGACTTGTTTGTTCCCTTCCATTAAGAGGTCTTTCCTTTTTGCTTGTTTCCTACAACGGTTTAATTTTTCCCTGTTCTCATGCTTGTGTTTGGGAGATTTTGGAAAAATGTCAGCATTACCCCAGCACCAGCACAATCATAACCAACAACTTTTTTTGTCTTCTGTCGTTGCAGTATCATGCTTATCCATTCACTTCAACAGAGTACACAACACTATGAAAGGCCTTTAAGACGTTAATAACGTCAGTAAAAGGACCTATGGCGGTTCCTTTTCCATCTTTACTCGCAGAACCACAGTAGTCACATGTATTTTTCCACCCAACCCCTGTCTGTAACGGCAACGAACGCACACTTCAGCGACAGCAGGTGCGACAACTCCCTGAATTCAAAACACGCATCCCCACACCCGAGCGGGTGACACTCCTGTGTCGCCAGAACACTCTGTCCAGGCTTGAGAGCGGCCCTGCTCGGGTATACCAAACAAAATGCCCAAAGCCCCGCGTTGCCCCGTTCTCCAGCCGGTTCAGGAAGCTCTCCGGCCCGCGCCGACGGGGCTGTGTGGTGACAACCTTCCTGTCACACCACCGCGCGGGGCAGGAGCGCTGCTGCCGCGCCTCTGAGCTGCGTTAACAAACAAACCCAAACAAAACCAATCTTGGGCAACGCCGTATCTAAACGTCCAACGAGCAAAGCGGGGATAACGCCGTGTCTCTTTCCCCGAGGAAAAAACCCCATCTGCAGAGAGCAGGAGAAGCCTAAGGCACCGCTGCCGTCTGTGGAGGTTTTTAACAAGTGGGGCTCCCTCGGGGCCCCTCCTCGCCCGTTAAATAATATTAAA
>NW_010120091.1:12564-15950 GCF_000699245.1 Pterocles gutturalis | reverse complement strand
CCACCCTTGGCTGGGCAGTGTCTGCGCGGCACACGCGTTTGGCAATCCTGTATTTTCTGTGTGTGTTTCCCCCAGTTGTTTCCCCTTTGAGCACGGGGAGAGGAACGATAATTGACTCGGAGCAAGGAGGCTGCTGGGGCTCTGGCTGACCCAGTCATTTTGCTGTGGTCTCCACACCACCCACCACCTTTCCAGGACACGGCATCCGAGCAGCTCTCCGGGGACGCGGAGGGTGTCAGCCCCCGGTCAGTCTGGATTCGCACGTGTGCGTGGGAGGCTTCTGAAAACGGCATCGACGGTCGCGCCTGCGCCCACCGCGTGAAAGCGTCTCTTTAAGGGCTTTCTCCTCTGGTTGTTTTGAATCTCTTTTCTATGTTGCTCTTTTTAAACTTGTTTTTAATTTCTTATTCTCTTTGTGGGCCTCCTTTATTTTTATTCTACTTTACCAAAAGCGCCTGGATTTTATTCCCGTCCCAGCCTGATTAGCATTTTGGTCTTTGATCTCTTTTTAAAAGGATTTACACCACAGTTTTATTATTCAGTATTCCAAAGTGTATTTTCACATAATCTGCAGAAACGGCTGAGACAAGAAAACTTCACAGAGCAGAGCGCTGCTCCCCGCAAGGCTGCGCGACTGGGGCGGGGGAAGGTGCTGTGGCGAGGACCGCACGGATTTGGGGGTTTGCGGAGCTGCCCCCAAGCTGCTCCTGGCTCTGCTGCAGAGGTGGCAGAGCCCGTGCTGGGGGGGCATCGCCCCAGCACTGCAGCCCCTGTGCTGGCGCCTTCCCGAGCATCCTGCATCCCGGCGCCTCTCGGTGCAGCCGGTCCCCGCTGCCCGAGGACCAGGTTTGGTGGGGGCTGCCCAGCGCCCTCCACCCACGCAGCGCAGCACCTTCCACGCTGCACAACCTTCGCTAGGAATCACTTCCTAATGAGCACAACAAAGTGATAACAATTAATGAGGAAGCAAAGCATTTGTTTCTGAGCCCTAATTAACATTATCCCAAGCATTCTCTCAATGCTCTTTTGATGTCATAAAGCATGCTGGAACTATAAATGAGCTGTTCTCCCATTAACCCTGCCGTGCCCCCATCCCCTCCCTCTGTTACCCAGACATTAACCACACCACTACATCCACGGGAAGTGAAAGGCCGCATCTTTATTCACAACAAAACAAGATAAACAATCTGCAAGTGGATTTCGCTGTAATGTCCCAGCATGGAAAAGGATTGTGTTTTGCTGGCACCAGAACAGCACCAGGCTCGGACGAGCCCCGCAGCCCGGGCGCAGGAGGGATGCACCCTGTGCCACAGCCCAGCGCCCCGGCAGCACCCCGGTACCGTCCCCGCTTCCATGGGTCTGCAGTGGTGAAGCTGCATGTTCCTCTGGGAAAATGATGTGGAGATGCACAGTGTCCTGCCTCACTCAATTCAAATCCGTGCCTGCTCCAGCACAACCTGCGCTCGCTCTGCGAAAGGAAAACCTGCAAACACACGCCAGGCTGCGCACGGAGATCAGGTCACTGCCAAGACCGGTTGTGTTCAAACGCGGTATCTCCCAAGTATTTATCTGGTTTATGGGACTTATCAGGTGCCAGTGAAACCTCTGTTCCTGACGGGGTAATGCAGGCTTGAAGGCAAACGAAACCCTCTGGCTTATGCCGCATCCGTTACTGATCCACCGCGACACATCCCATCAATAACGATGCTGGAGGGGAAGGAGCGTCCCGGCAGCCCCCTCCTCTGCACACACACACGCTGCTGAGCTCCGGGTGCGCTCAGAGCAGGAATTGCTGGGTGAAACTTCAGCCCAGGTGGGAAGAGGTCCGTCCCGTACGGTATCGAGCCTGCGCTCAGCAGAAGGGAGCCGACGGGGAGGGAAGGCACTGGCTTTGTCTGCAACCCAGCTTCTGCCTGCTCTCGACAGGAGAGCTGCCGTTCGGCTGTTCCCGGCATGCCTTCGCAGGGAGCCGTGCCGCAGCAGGAAGGTGCCTCTCCCACATTATGTGGCTTAAGACTGGCGTCATATCAGCATCTTATTCCAGGAGGGATGCGGGGGACAGGCTGTACCTGCTGCTTCAAACTGGCATCAGCAGCCAGGCTGGGAGCGTCTGGCAGACGTGTGGTCCAGGGCTCAGCACCGTTTGGTCTGGGGCTCAGCACCGGCGACAACCCACAGCCCATGCCAGCATCCCCCAGCCGCTGCCCGCCGCCCTCCCTCCCCGGCTCACCCCCCCGTGACCCCACCTCGCTGGGGTTTTTTTCTGACCGCCTGTGGCATGGGGGCTCCAGCACTGGGGCATTCAGGAAAATGTTTTCATTTTGCAGGGGCTGAGCAGGGAGGAGAAAATTGGTGATAACGCCTGGGCAAGGAGAGCTTGGCTGAGCGTGCGAGAGGTGCTGCTGCGTGTCCCCGGACACCTGGGGAGCAGGGGACGCCCGCGAGCCCCCGTGCAAAACCCACACCCTGCCCAAACCCGTGTCATTAAGTCCCATTTAAAAGAAGGAGGAAGCTGTGCAAACCATTAGGACGATAATTGGTCTCTCCTCTGTATTTCAATAAAAGCAAGGGACAAAATACCATGTATGTGAAATAACTACTTTAGGATAACAGCACCCGTCACCTTGACAACTCGGTCAGAGGTCTCGCCGCCGCGGTGCCTGCTCAGTGAGGTGTGAGAGATAGAGGACGCCGGGGACAGGGGGAAGATACTTGTCTGACCAGCGGAGATGTGAGGACCACAACAGGCTGTTAGCTGCCGGGTTTCTGAACAGAAAGCAGCTTTCATCGGGAAATGTTGGAAAAATAAGCCCTGCAGAGCCGGCGGAGCAGCGATGTGAGCAGCCCCGGCTGAGCTCCCTGGTGCCGGCGTCGGCTTGGCTGTGACATGTGGCCACGGGAGAGCCCCGTGCCCCTGCCAGCGCGGAAACGGGGTGTTCAGCAGTGCGGAGTGCCGGTGTCTGAGATGGGGGTTCAGCCTGTCCCGGGGCTGCGGGTTCCCCTCTGCTCCCTGTGCAGCATCCACAGTAAGAGCACAAAGTCCCCTTTTCCCTGTTCCAGTGCCACGCCAGGGCCGGGGCCTCAGCCAGGATGGTGGCCGCAGGGTCCGGCCACGGGCTGGGCAAGGGGGTGACAGGGGTGTGCACATCGTGGGGACACAGCTCCACCAAACGCCATCCAAAACACACCGACACCTGCAACAACATAATAGTGCAAACAAAAGGTGACAACCTAACATACTAATATGAACAGACACGAAATCAATGGGAATTTCTATTTGGGTAGGAAATCGATAGGAATTTCAAGGTAGGAAAAAAGGAAATTACTTACCTTTAATTTGAGCTCTCTGCAAGTCTGGTTCTCCATAGATCGGCAGCGGGGGCGCG
>NW_010120091.1:4975-12440 GCF_000699245.1 Pterocles gutturalis | reverse complement strand
CTGGTGCACATGGCCCATGGCCTGAACCCTCCGGTCGGTCCTCGGCTGAGTGCCCTAACCCAGCACCGACAGCACTGCAATGGCAGCGTTTGCAAAATCGGCCATTCTGGGGAAGAAGAAGTCAATGCACGGCGGCTGGGGTGTGCAGTCCAGCCCCTACCCTGCAGGACAGCCCTGCAGACGGGGGCCCCGGGGCCTCTGCTCCCAGCTCGCCTTGGCTGAGGCTCGAGCTCCAGCTGTGCGATGCTCTCAGGAAGATGACGGCCACCGTTTGAGACCCTTGGAATTGAAATATGTTACAGAAGTGAGAGATTGTTATTATTTTCTTAGCAGGAGAGCTAGCTGCATCTCAAACTCTGCCCCTTTGGTGACTGAAAATTAAAACACTTCCAGAAGTATTAGTATTCCACAAGGATCTCGAAATCTCCTCCTGATGTGGCTGAAGGTGGAAACCATTTAAAGCCATTGTTTCCAGGTATCTTTGCATCTGGCAGCAGAGCCCGGTGTACCAGCATTTTGCATTTCACTCGTTCAGGAGTGCTAAAATGGGCTGCTGCATTTTAATTTAACCATAATAGGAGGGAAGTATGGGCTTTGGTAAAAAGGGGGTGAGATCGCCGTCCCCGGGTGAATGCAGGCTCCGATGCAGATGTACCTCTGGCTGTGGAAGCAGAAGACAGCGTGCCGGAGCTCCCTGACGCCATGCCTTTGGCTGCCGTAAGTTTTTCCATGGTATCCAAGGGTGATTTTCTCTTCCCATGATGTATCAGCCCCCCCACTGCTGAGCGCCGCCGCCCCTGGCAGCCCACCCCACCGAGGGCTGAGCAGAAGAGGGGCAAGGTCCATCTGGCCATGGGTATCATCCCCAGGTTCTGTTTCCAATTTTCTGCAGTTGTGGGCTGTGTAAAACGCACATTATCCCCAGGTATAACGGTGTTGGTTGCTGTAGTCAACAAGGGGAGATGTTTTCAGCAGAATATGAACAAAAAATGAAAAATAGCGATGTACAAAGGATTTTCTTGGCAGTTCTCTTGGTCCTTTTGCCAAAGGTCCATATGATGCTCTCTCCCACCATGGACATGTTAGAGACCTCCTGAGGGGATGGGATCTGGCAAAGTGCTTTTAAAAAAAAAAAAGCAGTAGTCAAGTGCAGGTTTGCAGCGCAGCCTGGCAGCTGTCCCAGCTTGGACCTCAGTTAGACCAAAAAACCACCAACAAATCAGCTCCACTTGCCGAGGACACTAAATCGAGGTGAGCACCGAATGAGCTAGCAACAGCAACAGCAACAATCCAAAGGGTTTTATCATCTTTGTAGCAGAAGGGACATATGGTAAATAAAATTTAATGCTGCCAAACAGGGAGAGATGCACAATGACCTAAGAGCCATAAAGCGGAGAGCGGCATGAATGGAAGCGAACTGGTGCAAGAGGGAGGATACTGAAGATAAGGAAACAACTGAAATCATTACAAAAGCATCAGATGCATCCATGGATACTTACCGTGGCTGCAAACCAGCCCCAGCCCTGGCAGAGCTGCTGGCATTGCTGGTCCAGTGCCACACGGAGATTCTCTCCAGCAGGCACTGATCGTTCTGTCCCTTTGTCTCTCTCCCCGTAGGGTCTCGGATCCAGGAGCATCCTGCACCCCTGGCTCCCTCCCGGCGTAGGAAGAGCTGAGCTGACATCTCCTGCGTTAGAACGGGTCGGAGCTGAACGGCTCTCCCTGTGAGGGTCCCCGTGTGAAGGGAAGGGCTTTCCCCAAATTTCATTGCCTGCTTTTAGTCTGGACTTTCCAGTGCTCTCTCCTGGCTCCTGAACTCGACCCAGCCTGGGGGGTCCCCAGCCCAAACTGTGCTGGGGTCCAGAGACAGGCACAAGGTTTATGGGCTTCTTTCACCTTTCTTGGATAACACCTTTTTTTTTTCCCCACCATGGAAGCTGCAGCTACCTCCACATTTCCCTGCAACACCATGCTTGTGCCTAATTAAGCTCTATTAATACTAATGAACAGGCTCACCATAGCCCATCACTTTAGTTCTTAATCTAATGCCGTGTTGTGACACTTGTTCAATGACGATTTCAGCCCATGAATCAAATTGTGGTTCAGCCCATATGCCCAGCTTCCTTCTCACGTGGGACCAGGGAGAAACCTAGTCCAGAAAACAAACCAGAACAACTGGTTAAGGAGGTTTTAATTAAATAAAAAGTCACCCACGAGGCCCTGCTGTCCCAGTGCTCATTGCAGCTGCCGGAGGGGCTGGGGCAGGGGTCCTGTGTCCATGCTACAGCCGGAGCAGCCCAAGTCCTGCCGGCACAACCCTGGCGGAGCTTGCACATGGACACAGCACGGGAAAGGCAAATGGACACAGAAAAGGAGCCAAGAGTGACACCGGGAGGGAAGATATCATTAATGCAGAAGCCCCAACAGTGCCTTCTTTCTTTTTTTCCCCCCTCCACATCCCTGAGATGAACCCAATCCATTTATTCTGGGAGGAGAAGTCACTCCTGCACTGAGTACTGGCCCCTGGGTCGAATGTTTTGTGTAAGATTTGTAAACTCTGAAAAATATTTCCCCTTCAATCCCAGAGGTCTCATGGACACAAAAATGTCTTCTCTTCCTGATGTGTTCCCATCGCTTGTCACTTAGTTTTGTGGGGTGATGCATGATTTAATTCTCTCCATACCTGCAGACAATTTGCAAACTTTCCGTTTTCCCTCAGGTGCCGGTTTTCCCCGTTGCAAGGGGCCATAAAGCATTGTGTCCGTGCTGGATGCCAGCCCGGAACCTCTGTTTCTGTGCTCCCTTTGATGCTGCTGAATTATTCAGGTGGGAGACTCCACTGCACTCCAAAGGCTCAAATAAGAAACATAAAAGTTAGAAACTCCTAGGTTTTAAGAAGTACTGCAAGTGAAAAAAATATTTCAGCCGGGTTGATTTATGTTTAAAATACCCAAATATACTGCTGCACTGATCGACTGGAATTGTGTTGTCATGCTGGCTGGCAGAAAGAGATGAGATTTTTCAATATGTTAAAGTGTAAATGTTGTTAAAAACACAGTATTAGAAGATTAAGATTCTGACCCTTTACATTCCAATGATCGTAAAAATAAGACTTCCAGCCCATTACCGAACAGCTTGCCGAGGCATCGCACTGAATCACTCCGCCACGAGGATGTGATAACCCTGCTCTGCCTTATTCATCGGCATCTGCTTATGTGGCATCTACATCAAACTGTGAATGCAAATGTCAGTCGGAGGGCTCCGATGTGCTTTAACAAACCCCACCAGGCTCCCCTCCTCACCTCTGGGTTGGTTTTTTTTTTCCTTCCTTTTTAGAAGACCAGAAGACAAGTAGCTGCTCTGCTGGGCACATGGAGCTGCTCCCTGTCAGCACACGTGGCGTGGGGACCGCTGGGTCGCCTCGGCACGGGGCAGGGGAATGGTGATCTTCATCTCAATACTGGGATCACTGGGCTGGGCTGTGCCTCCCACCCTCCCGAGGGGCAGCTGCGGGTGTGGGGGAGACCCCCGCTGCCCCAAAGACCTTCCCAGTGCCGGGACCCGCTCGTCCCCCCGGGCTGGGCACGCTGCAGACGCAGGCAGGTCCCAGATCCAGGCATGGGGCTCATCTTGCCCCGAGGAGATGGGGATGGGCAGTGCCCGCTGGTGGAGACACCCAGCCCCTGGTCCTTCCAGCAGCGGGAATTGGTTAACCCAACGGGAAGGATCCAAGCAGTGGAACTTTTCAGAGAGATTTAATGTTTTATGGCAGATCAAAATTGTGTGATGAAAAAGCCTGATTCCATGTGTGGGAAGTTACTTAGGAATAAAACGTGTGCTGGTGCCTCGGAGGCTGAGGCAGACGAGGACTGGAGCCCCTCTCCCATCCTGACCTTCCTCCCAACCACCTCCTCCGGCGGGACCCTTCCCTGGCACCTCTCACCCCTCCCGTCGTCACCATCCCCAGGACATGGCCGGGGTTCATCACAGAAACATGCAGATTCTGGCTGTTATTTGAGGCAGGTTTGAAATAGCGGTGAAGGTTATTGAAAACATAACCAAAGCTCCTCCTTATTTCATTAAATACAAATGTGAGTGGGGTCATCAGTTTTTATAGGGGCTCGTAAAGCATCCCTCTTGTTCAAATAGGCTATCAAATCACCCAAGGCTCCTCTCCGCGAGGAGTGCAATAAAACCAGAGTTTCTTCTTTAAGAAACTCATCTCAACATCATAATAAAATAACCTTAAATAATACAGTATGGAATAGTTTTTCAATAACATAATTACAGGCTCCCATTTTTTTCCTGGCAGGTCATTTCTTGGTGTCTATTTTGGATGCCGTATTGCAGAGGAAGGGGGTAGGGAGGGAAGCCTGGGGGGGTTTTGAAGCATGTCCTCGGGTCGCAGCAGATCACCTTGCCTCTCCTTGTGTGACAGACACGGAGAGGCCCCGGGAGAGCCGGGCTGGCGGCTGTACCTGCAGAACCGGGACCACGGAAGCACAGGTCAGGCTGCAGGAGCGTTTCTGGGCACCAGAATTCCTGTTGCACACCCTCGGCTGAGCACGCTGGCTCGCATTGAGCTGGTCAAGGCTTGAGATGATCTCGTGTCTGCGGAGGATGAGGGAGGAACATCCACTGATGGCTCAAACATGGACGGGGCAGGGGGTTGGCATCACTCAAAGCCTTCGCAGTCATCGTCATCCTCAGTTCTGGGTGGTGTGGAGGCCGGGGTCTGCCCAGAGGACACGGCGTTCGCCCTCCGCCTCCACGGGAAAGTGCAATTCCTGCCGGAGCGTGCACGTTTTGCAGACAGATTAAAACATTTAGCGGTGTATCTGGGTTTTTTTGATGTAATTGGTGTCTGACCCGCCTGTGCCATGGTGTGTCATTAGTCCCGCGGGAAATGGATTGCTGGGCAGAGAGTGGGTGGGCTGGCCAAAGGGCAACGCAAATGGTGTTTGTGTTCAGACCTGTCACGGAAAGGGATTTTAACCCTGTGTTTATTTACCTAAGCTCCATCCCCCCTTTACTCGGAGAAACATCCTGCTTTTTAGTGCCCAGGTGCCCATGGGGTGGTTCTGATTTCTCCTGGGAATTCTCGCTTCAGCTTTAGGGCAGGTGTGTTATTTTTTGTGTGCTTACATTTGAAGATTTATTCACAAATAATAATTACTAGATGTTTGCGAAAAGCTCCAAGTCTGAGCTACTTCAGGGCAACACAGACAAAAAAATCGGAGCAGGGTGATGTGGTTTTAAAGCGTCTCCTTTATAGAAGTCACACGCCTGAGCATGCACACACACATGCTGTCCCACACGCTGCACATCCGTGTAAAAAATCAATCCGTGGACATCATCTGCACATGTTTGCAGATAATACAGAGTTGTGTTTAAAAAAGAGAAAGAAAGAAAAGCCTCAAGTGGCAGAGCAGTTAAGGAACTCCTAGGTGTTTTTAATAACATTGATCAGACCAAATGAAAAAAGCCAGAGCAGTGGGAGACAGGAGCAGGCAGCAGATGCTGACATTCTATCACAGCAGACACATATTGACTAGCGCTCTGAACAAGTCACTCACTCATCAGCGGCCAGCCTGATTGAGTTGCCTGCAGCCAGTAAATGAGCCTTCCATCCACTGTGGGTCGAAATGAACTGCAATCTTTTCAGACCTCGTTGTTGGCCAAATGAGAGATTTAAAACCCCAGAGGACTCCAAATGAATTTACCAAGGAGCCCCAGCGACTAACAAAGCTACAATACATCAGAGCGCGGGGCGCTGGGCATTGCGCGGGCTGCTCGGTGATCAGCGCTGGGGATTACGCTCGCCGGGCGGTGATCAGCCCACACTGAGCGATGCAGAGGTAACCAGATTAACCGGTGCGGGCCGTGTAAACCTTTTATGGTTTCTTTAAGGATTTAAAGATCTTGATGAGAAAACACTACAAGTTTCCCAGGGGAAATTTGCTGTTATTGATTTAATGTTTGCTTGCATGCTACCTGTCAATTTTCCAAGAGCTTCAGCAACAAAATTCTTATTTGATATTTGACAGATCTCGTGCTAGTTTGCATGAGCAGAGCACTGGTGTGCAGAGAGCAAAGGAAAAGAGAGGCAAGGGTGCCTCCTGCGTACACCCCTTTAACCAACACCTCATCTCAGGCTGCAATTAATCCCGGGACCAACTACAAGCCCCAAACTCTTCAGAGTACAGCTAGGGACAGACCAGGCAGGCTGGATTTGCCAGTCAAATGAGGAGGTTTCAGTCTTGTTTAGGGTCTGGTTTGATTAAACCTCCCACGTTCGTGCCAACGCGTGTGCGTGCTGACACTGGTCGTGATGGAAGAGGGGTTTCACTCTTCCTCCTGACTGAGACCTGGATTAGAAAGTTCAGGTTTCTCAGGTCCATCCTGGGAGCATGTTTGGTGGACTGAAATCAGGAATGCGAGAGGAACACACGTCACCACTGGGCTCAGCCAGAGCCCTCAGAGAACCTCCAAAGAGCCAAACGTTGAGCTTGACCCAAACCCAACGCAAGGCCCTTGGAGGGTACGAGCCAAGGAATGAGTCCTCCCTCCTGTGTCCCCTGTGGGTACGAGAAGGGACTTCGCAGGGTTTCTGCAGCTGGAAGGACCCAGTGTGCCCGGGAGGAAGGCAGAACCGTGTTTCTCCAGCACCTGCCTTTGGGACATCGGTGCTTCTCCCCCAGGCGGTGATTATTCCATTGCTGCGTGTTCATGATAACAAATCGTCCGATAGCTGGCGAGATGAATGCAGTGCTCCTTCCCTCTTACAGCTCATTCCTCCCCCTGCTCCACTGCTGACCTCCTCTCTCCCTCGCCCAGGGAAGGCACCGTCTGTACGGATTCCAGCCAAATCCGCTTCCCGCTCTCCCCAGCTGCTCCCTCCCGGTCCGTGCACCCCCAGCACCCCACAGTTCTGCTGGTGGGCTGCTTCACTCCAGCTGAACATACTAAAATGGTTTGTCATCTTCATTTTTTTGCTGTGGTGTCCTGGAGGAATACGCTCCGAAATGCCTTCAGCAAGAGCCTCTAATCCGGTGGAGTCATTTCTCCTGCTCACAGCACGGGAGCGAGGCACTGGCTGCGGGCTGGAAAATGAGCCCGGGGAACTCTCTCCTCTGTCTGTCTCTCACCTCATTAGACTGGTAAGAAAATGTAATTGCAAGTCTCTGAGGCTTTCTCCTCGCAGGCTGGTGGGGGATTGTGCATCACAGGGTAGCGCAGAGCAGCCCTGCACCCTGGCCATTTGCACCACGCTTCCGCCGATCCTTCCCGCCGGAGCGACACGCCGTCCCCGCAGCACCCATGCACCGTCTGCCCATGGGAAAAGTGCAGCCAGGTCCCCCTGCCCCCTGCCACGGCTGCCACCCCCTCCCAGCGCAGCCGTCCCCGGGCCACCTTTGGTCCTTAGGCAGAGCCCCCACCCAGCGTGGAGCTGCAGGTGCCGGCG
>NW_010120091.1:576-4938 GCF_000699245.1 Pterocles gutturalis | reverse complement strand
AGCTGGCTGGAGAAGCAGGAGAAGGAGCCGCTTCTGGAGTGGGCTGGGTGTCCCTTGGGGTCGAGAGTGTCCTGGGCTGTGAGCCCTGGCCACACTGTACATCTCCATCCGCAGCACCCGTCCCGACCCCTCTGCCTGTTGCGGCTGTATCTCCTCTTTCTGGGCTGCTCCACTCCGGATGGGTTTCCCTGCCTGCTTCACCAGCCCTGTCACTGCCCATCGCACGCACCAGCATCTGCTGGGAAGGAAAGCCACCAGTCCAGATAACGTGGAAAGTCTCTGCACACGAAATCCCAGCTGCAGAGGGACGTTATTTACACCAGGCGCCGACACGCGCGTGAGAGCGTGTGTGTTTGGCGAGGTTAACAAAGATTAATACGCAGAGGCTGTTTTTGGTGTGGAATGGGAAATGCTGAGGCTGAGCCTACCAGCCACTTCAGAAATAACATGTCTGCCGTGTGTTTTAAGGCAGGAAGCAACGCCTCAGCTGAAATCACTTAAACAAAAAGATTGCAGTGAGGGGCATAATGCAAGAAAGTAATAAGGTTTAAAACAGGTCAGAGCCCTTTCCCTGCTCCACTGCTCCTGAGTGAGATGCATTATTTAATGGTCTTTGGTCACCGCTGATATACTGTTGATGAAATAGATGATTTTGTTCAAAAGAGCATTAGAGAAGAAATATACAATACTGCATTACATTCCGGCACAGCTCTCTCCTTGGTAAAAGCCGATAGATTGAAGGTTTTTCCTCTTGACAGGAAAGCAAAGCAGTTGAAATGAAAAGTCTTATGAAATGGCAAATACAAATGGTAATAATACCACCATATTCAAAATTAAATTGTTGTAATTTTAGTTTCTGAGCATGGCAAAGTAATACAATACTCAGCACAGGTTTGGGGATCCAAACCCTTTGGCAATAACAACAGTGCCTCATGAGCTAACCAAACGATCTTTTATAAAAACGTGGAGCCTGATGGGTCTCTCCATCAGCCTTAAGAGCTGCTGTGTTGTGGGTGCCCCAGACACGGAGTGTATGGTCTGCAGTATGGTGCTTAGCCTAGAGGTGTCTCTCCGAAAAGAAAAAAATGCCGTAACTGTCCAAAAATGTTGAATTAGAGATCGGATCAATGACAGTCCGCAGCCAGACCTCAGTGGTATCAAGACAGACTGGCCATCTCGCCCTGTTTGCATTGCCAGCTTATTTCCAGGCCTGGCTGCAGGAGTTCGGTGTGGTGCCAGCTGTGCAGCTGCGCTGCAGACGTCCACTGCACGGACAGCACTGCGACCAGCACTGCCGTCAGCACTGCCGTCAACACTGCAATCTGCACTGTGATCACTGCAATAACTGCAACCAGCACTGCCGTCAGCACTGCCGTCAGCACTGCAATCTGCACTGCGATCACGGCAATAACTGCAACCAGCACTGCCATCAGCACTGCCGTCAGCACTGCAATCTGCACTGTGATCACTGCAATAACTGCAACCAGCACTGTGACCAGCACTGCCACCAGCACTGCAATCTGCACTGCAATCTGCACTGCAATCTGCACTGTGATCACGGCAATAACTGCAACCAGCACTGCCATCAGCACTGCAACCAGCACTGCCATCAGCACTGCAATCACTGCAACCAGCACTGCCGTCAGCACTACAATAACTGCAACCAGCACTGCCATCAGCACTGCAACCAGCACTGCCATCAGCACTGCAATCACTGCAGTCAGCGCTGCAATCTGTGTCGGGGCTTTTGCTCGGGATGTTCTCTGCACAAGGAGCCCCTTGTCCCTGCAGCGCACGGGCCGGTGTCTGCCTTTCCCCCCGTCCTGCCTCTCCGAGCCCCTGCAAACAGCTCTGGGTATTGACTCTCTGTATTGTGTCTGCACCGTGTTTGAACAGCCCGCTGACCTTTCCCAGTAATGCCTCTTTTATAACCTTCATCTTCAGCCGGGGTTAACGCCACCCTGTACTTACAGCCCAGGAATTCAGTGTGTGATGATAACACGGAGCCCAGCTTCCCAGCCGCGCAATCATTCTCCCTGTGTCCCTGTTTACGCTGTGCCTTTCATCGCTGTTAAACGCTGCTATTTTCTTTTGCCAGGCCCTGGGAGAGACTTGAGTTTGCCCTCAACAGTTCAAGTCTCTTCTGCCAACAGAGCGATATTACAGTGCGCATCAATAACGTGTCTGTCGAACGCAGGCGTGTAACCAGGCTGGACCCAGACCCGTGGTGGAGCCTGGGCAAAGCGCGGGGTGCTACAGGGGCCAGCCGGGGGGCTGCAGGGGTGGGAGCATGTCAGCCCCTCCTCTGACCCCAGCGGTTTGGTGACCTCGAGCCAGGCTGTGCAGGGTGCAGGGACCTGTCCCCTGGGGAGGGCAGTGGCAGGTACGGCAGAGCAGGCGTGGATCCCCGCCAGCAGCAGCATCCCATCCTCAGGGAAGCGCTGGATGTCCCTGCGGCAGCGGGGGTGTCCCCAAGCAGGGCTCAGCCTGGCTTGTCCCCGCTGTCGCTGCATCCCCAGATGGTGCATCGGTAAAATCAGCAGCGATGTGATCAGCACACACGGCTTGGGGCTGGGGACCCTGTGCCAGCAAAGTCCGTGGTCCAGCAATGGGAGGGATGCTCCCCGTGCCCGGCAGCCCGGCTCTGCCGGCAGACGCGCGAGCCATCCATTACGCGGTAATGGGGGGGATGCAGCAAAAATGGCAGTGAGGGAAAGGAATACATCACTGGTAATTATCTCTAACCAGAAATCTCCTCCACTGCTCCAAGCCCCATCATTCCAGCCCTATTCTAATAAAGTGACACCTTTTTAATTATGGTAAGGACAAATCTGAAATTCCGGTAAGTAATTAGCATACATAATTTGCCATCTCTGACACAATGTGACTTTATCACAGGCTACCTCAGTGCAAGGAAGAAGTGCAAGGCTGCTGTATATCCTGTTTTAATTTTAGAGAAACCCAAACTGTCCATTTATTTTTATTACCATGTATTTCTCAAGTAGTTGAGTGGACAGCACTGAGAGTGCTCCGAGAGTGCAAATAAACAGCAGCAGCCTTGGAATGTTAAATTTAACGGTTGTTTTCAAGAACAGGACATTTAATTTAACAATAAACTATGTTTTTATGTACCTCTGTGATACCCACTGTTACCAAGAGTAAGGGCTAGCTGGGCCCGTTTTTAGGTGCAGGGGACCCGCTGAGCCGTTCAGCCTGGTTTATTGTCAGTGAAAAGGAAATGCCCATCAAACCGGAAGACACTTTCACGTTGCAATCAAATTATTTATTTGCCCTTCTAACAGCTCCTTCCAGCTTTATTGTCTTTCTCAGTTCTCCCCTGCTATTTGCATGTGTGCTCTGAGGGTGATGCTTGCTTCTGGTAATGGGCAGAATATTAAAACCTGTAAACCGTGGCTATGAGAGATTTTTCTTAAAGAATCGTAATCTTTTGCAGCAGTCGATGCATGATGTGGTAAGGTTCCCTGCGACTCCCAGGGCTAATATTCCTGCAGCTAATATATTTTTGAGAAATGTTTACTTTGGGCTAAATCGTGAATATTTTAAGTTTGAGCCCCGCTGTCCAGTTGGGGTGAGTCAGACAAGCTGCGTGGTTTTGTTTCTCCTTGACAAGTGGGCAAGTGCTCCTCACCTAAGTGCTTGTTTATGAACACGAGCATTTGATCTCTGATGTACTAAGACATGCAAAATAAACTCTGCTATTCGGGCACGCTTCTGCGGGTGTTTGCAGACACCCACCCTCCTTTGGGAGCTGCAGCGACCAAGACAACAGCAACTGTTGGGGAAGAGGGAAACAAAACCTCTCTGAAGGATTAAAAGTGTGAACAAAGCTGAGCTACTCCAGATTCTGAAATATCAGCTGTCTGTGCTCTCAGCGGAGACCAATGTCTCCATTTGAAATGGAATCCGGAGCTGGTGCGGTGGGGAGTGGGCGCGGGGCAAGCGGGGGTGCCCGTCGGTGCACCGGCACCGTCACACTGGCGGGGTGGCCGCTGGCCTCGGGCATGTCACGGAGACAAATACATACGGGAGCCACGTTGGATGGTGAGATGGGAAAGGGGCTCTGCAAATAGGATAATGGCGAGCAGAAAGGGCTCGTCGTCAGCGGGAGATGCGCCCTGTGGTCCACCAACACGCCGGCACACCGCTCCGGTAATGCCGTGTTACCGCAGCTGTGACCATCCATCACCATCCAGCAAAAAGTGCTGCTTTGGTCTGGCAGCATCTGTTTGAGATAGTGGAAAGCCAGGATAAAACATTCCTTGTAAATAATGAAGTCATCAGGGCACACTCCCAGGAGTGAATTGTCCTGCGACACGGCCTCGGAGGGTGGGGGGTCCCTGG
>NW_010120091.1:0-557 GCF_000699245.1 Pterocles gutturalis | reverse complement strand
CAGCCATGGCACCCATGGGGGGTCCCAGGGTCCTGGGGGGGTCCCAGGGTCCTGGGGGGGCAGAGCTCCAACCTCTGCCTCAGCACGGCACAAAGATGCACAAAATTTCCCAGATTCACTTTGGGGGGGTCGCTGTGTCCCCTCATTCCCACTGCCGGCGCCTCCTTGCTCATCCTCCGCATCTCGCCGGGGCTGGGGGCTTGCCCGGCCTTGCCTGCTGTCCGATACACACATGAATCAGCATTGCCTTAGAACTTCAAATTGCATGTAGCTTTAGTTAATTAAATGTAAAATCATTCGAATAAAATTATCCTTTCATTAGAAATTAACTTACTGCTTAAGACTTCAATAATTACTTTTTTCTTCCAAAACCACATACAAAATGGTCAGTTAAACACTATGTAAAAAAAAAAATAGTTTAATGACCGCATAGCAATCAAGATTACTATTATTTAAGCACAAGCTATTAACGTGTGCAATGAGGTATTAGCTAATAAATTATCTTTATAAAATTAAATTGTAATTTTATAACAAATTTTACAGAGGTTATGGTTTTT
>NW_010120090.1:0-14514 GCF_000699245.1 Pterocles gutturalis | reverse complement strand
AAATAAATAATAAATAAATAATTATAAATAGTCCACTAGAGTATTTATTTCTTGCAGTGGGAAAGAAACGTGGTCACAAAATAAAGTTTCTCTGTTCTAAATGGAAGACAACAAGTCTGGAGAAGATAGATCATGCAACCCATTTTTTCCAGAAGGAATGCCTTTTCTTCCTCGTGGACAGGAGAGGGGAATCTCAGAATAATTGCAACTTGTAAAACAAAATGGGGAAAAGCTTGAACAGTCCTTCTTTGCTGAGCTCTGGCCTGCTGGGATCTGGACAATGTGCTGAAACATACCAAACACACTCAGGTTTGCTGAAGGAGGATCACTGCCGAGAGCAAATGCTACCATGCTGTATGCAAGCCCCCAATTTATTACAAAGGATTACATAACCTCATTTTTGCTTTTACATTCTGCTGACATTCAGATTTTGTCTGTTTTCCACTACAAGGTCACAGGTGATGTTTTGAACCTGCTGCTTCTCACGTTTGTAATACGGCTTTCTGCAGTTTTGCCTCATTTGTCCACAATCATTCTTTAACCTGAAGGTCAGTTTACAATTTTGCTCACCACCAGTTCTTTATTCCCATATTCTTACTTTTTTTTAGGTTACCTATCTTTGTGGAATTCAGCTTATTTCTGGAAAAAATAAGTTGGGGGCACAGCATACACATGAATAACACTCAGGGTGTTGTAGGTGTAGTCTTCGCTTATGAACAGTCCTTGTAGTCCTTAACTGCCAGAGTGTTTGTACTTCAGCGAAAAAGCTGAATCAAAAATATTATTTTCTATCTTACACACTGAGATCTCTGTTGTTTAAAAGAGCAGGATTTATAATGGTTTTCAGCACTTACAAATCTATACATTTTTCCATTGCACCATGCAATAAATTTTATTTAAGTAAATTCACTATGCACTAGAAATTAGAAGATGGCACAGGGACCAAGAATTGTGGTAAGTATAATAAATGTTTTTTACAATAAATAAAAAGGTATTGTTTTCTCAGCTAATAAGATTTATGTACAGGAAATGTTTTCTTGCTGAATCTTCAATTTTTTCTTCTGTAAAGAGTATTAAAAAATAAATTGTTTATAAGATGAGGAGTTGACTTAAAGAGTACCTGTGCAAAGATAATGTGATCCCAAAAAAGAATTATAAAATCCTTTTTGCAACTATTAAAATAACCAAACTTAATATCTCAGATACCTGAAAAAAAAGTTGATATTTGATTAAGCATATATTGAAGTTATGTTTCAGAAAATTCTCATAAATAACATTTTTTCTTCCCTGATTTTTAGTTTCCTATTGAGAGAAAAAGTTGTTAAACAAAGTTAGGTCCAAAGTAGGCTCCTTGTAGTCACTGAATGAAACAACTTTTTTCTGCTTCCTGGAATGAAATACTACTTTTTAATCTAACATGTTCAAGATTGCAAAACTGTATGGCGTTACTCGATATTGCTTTTGACCTCATGTGTTTTCTTGTTTAAAAAGCTATCAGATGAACAGAAGGGAGAAAACATATTATCTAACTCCTGTGATCTGTAATAAGTGACAGACATGTAAGGGCAAGTATATCATGGGAAAAAAAAATCTTAATTAAGGACAATTATGAAAATGTGTTAGGAAAGATAATGGTTTCCCTTGTACAGCCTCAGAAAGTACATACTGCATTCACTAGAGAAAAGCTGCTTAGTCAGTGACGAGATATAGGAACTGCATTCATAAAGGTCATATCTTGTTCTGCTCTTTGCTTCCATGAAGTTTTGTGCAGTCTGTTTTCTTTCGGCACTGCTACCTGCAATTCAGATACGTGATGTAGAGGGTGAAGGACATGCTGGGCTGCTGTTCAATGGGACACAACATTGGCTTCCAAGAATGTCTTTAAAAGAATCTTAATAACGCTCTTGCTCACAGAAATATCAAACTGCAGCATTTTCTGTTTCAATAGCTGTTCTTTAAGCTTGTGCTGGTTTTTTACCCCATGTTGACAAAAAGACAGGTAAATCATCTCTCCATATCACACTGTGCAGATATACTACAGTTATAGGAACATCATATTTTTTAAAATCTTTTACCTTTTAACATTTCTATATGTTTTAAATATTTCTTTTCAGCTTGTGTTTTCATCATTATTCTTTATCCATAGTTTATTCTCATCAGTTTGGGAGATTTTGACACTCTGTTTAATGTCATGTTTTGCGTACACTTGTTTTGATTTTATTCACCAGATACACGTCACTCTTTATCCCCTTAATGACTATTAAACTTTATATAAGCTCTGTGTCTTTGTCAGGGTTGTGCTTGTATCCATTCCAAGGAAGGTGTTGTTCTGTAAATATTATGTCTTTGATAGCCCTTGTTGCTGTTGTCAGGAAAGCTAATAAAACTGGCTAGCTGGCAGAGCTCAGCCTCTTTGAGTTACAGCCTGATGGAGAATTTGCATCCTATATATTTGTTTTTGGTCTGTCATGACTGTCTTGCAATATTTGTGGGGCTGTCTCCAAAGTTTTCCTATTTCCTTTTCTTCCTCATATTTATATGATATTTGGTGTTAAATGTTGAATGAGTTTCATGTATCTTTCCTGTCCAGAAAGTCAATTACCCTTCATGATGAAAGGTGAAAAAGCCATGCTGAAAACACAGTTATGGATAAAAATATTTTTTTTTCTGTATTACTCAGAGAGAATACTAACAAGCTTTTTCTTCTCTATTACTCATTGAATTATCATTGTCTATGGCAAATTTACAAGTACATATGTGGATCCATTGCTGCATAACACTTAACTGAATTGTCTGTTTTAAGAATGAATTCAAATTCTTTTGTCATAGTGGAAATTCAGTACAAAGACTAGAAAACCCTATCTAATTATTTAAGGATTTTCTACAGCACAGGGGACGTTAGCCTCACAAGATCAGCGTTTGAGGATATCTGGTGCTCGTCGCATCATACTAAGCGTAAAAAAATATCCTGTTCTCATTGTTTCAGCCATTTCTTAATACTACCGAGCTCTTGTCTTCTGTAATACCTTGTGGTTTTCAGTTGTGCAGCTTTTTGTGCTTCTGGAAAAGTATTCACTTTGACAGTTTTTTTTCGAACTTTAATTCAAGATAGTCCTCTCTTTCCTTAATGATAAATGCAAATGCCAAAATAATGCAAAAAAACCTCCCCAAAATACACCAGAGCTTTTTGTCTATGAATTCAGCTGCTCCAGAAGGTTCTTCTACTCCACTGCTGTACTTTAGCTTAACCACTAAGCACTTTGCTGAGTTTCAATTTATACTCATTATTACTGACTATAACTGTTATATTCTGTTGGGTTTTCTCCTTCACCTAATCAGAGAAAGCTAAGTAGCACAAGTTCTTAGACAATAAAATTGAATTATTCTTCCAACCTATGACTTTTGGCTCCTAACCAAAAGGCATACAAAGTTTATTCCCACAAAGGGGCTCTTTCTAGCTATTTCTAGATGCACTTTTACATATTACAGTTTCAGATTGACTTTCCTGTATGATATCACATGCATAATTTATGTTGGATGCTCATAATTACTGTTGACTTAAGTTTAGGAAAGATCATAAATAAAGTTTCACCTTATGATTCTAATTACTGTGTTTATTTTATCTTATACATTTATCTTCTCTGGTGTTTACTTATTTAAAGCAGTCTTAAGAAGTGTTGATATAAAATCAGACCATCTCACAGACATTTGATACAACAAGGACATTATTAATTCATATTGTAGTCTCAGGAGGCTATTGTCTCTGATTTGGTAGTTTTCTATTTTCATTTCATTTACTCTTCTGAGGACAAAATATTCTTGAGTTACAACACTAATGCAGAAAATAACACCATTTGATGATCTATTTAACTTTCTCGGTGTTCCCAAGTCCAAAACCCAGTAATATTAGGTGTAGTTGGGTTACACTCAGTATTCAGAAGAGGTTCTTTACAGTGAGCTTGAGTGCAGAAGACAGATCCTCTCTTAATATATTCTAACGTATTTTTATTTTTCACATAAGAGTTGCTGATTTAAAAATATTGTACATGCCAAAGTATGTGTAGCTTTCTGCATATCTAAGTTGTAAAAATATCCTTGTTCTGAATACTTTGCAGCTTTAACACATAAAGCAATCATTAAGGCAAATAAATTTAGATGCATTGAGATTAAGATTAGTTACGCAGCCATCTGCTAGCTACGCACAAATTGATAACAAGTGATTTATTTTAATTTACTAATAAGCAGTTCTAAAATTTACTCTTTGTCTGTGTTAGGCTGGTGAATCTGAGGAGTGAAAACGTAACTTGAACCTCTAGCATGAAACACTTCACTTGTTTGGAAATAACTATGTTGACTTACATCACCTGGGCACTTGAGGTCCTCCTTTTGGTCCAAATCACTGGAGATGCTCCCTGTCATTTATATATAATTTAAATCTTTCCTCAACACAGCTCATTCTTTGGTATTCCCTATTGTCACTATGAGAGAGTGGCAAGAGCAGACACCAAATAAAAGGAAAAGTCTCACTTGCCATCCTCAGCTCATTGCTGCTGCTGCTTCTCCAGTCCCAGTGCTGGGCTTCTTGTAGTCATGCAGGATGGTTGGTTGGCTGGCAGGTTGTTTGGTTCTGTGGGACAGTTTTCACGCACCTTCATCCCATCTCAGTTCACTGCAGCTGCACAAAAGCTGCTGCTGCCATAAAGGAAGATGAAGAAACAGGATGGGTAGTCTACTTCTCTGTGGCGGCCTCTGTGGTTATTGGATTGGTCTGATGGTGTCAGTGCACCTTGAATATGTTGGACTGAGTGGATAAAATGCAAGTTCTGTGAATGAGAGTGATGAGATAGCTTAGGTTCCTTGTGTTTTCTTGATGTTTTTATTGAAGCAAATATATTTGGCTTACTGCATAAATCCAAAAATATATTTTTCAGTTTTTAGTACCTAAAGTTAACTTGATGATGACTTAAATGTACAGTAATTCAGGACAGTTTGTTTTTTTAAGATAAACTTTAAGCTATATTCCAGTACTTCAGCATGTAGCTTCAAAGGCTCCAACCCTCAGTTTAGCATGCAATGAAGGTGTTATCTTTCATTAAGTGCATCACAGAGTCGTTTTGAGCTCTCATCTTTTATCTTTTCTGTGATGATTCTTTTTTTAAAAAAAGGGAAATAACCATAATTATATCAAGGCCTCTGCTATCAAAGCATAGCTCTGTAGACAACGTACAAACAAGGAAGAAGAAAAGGTGATCCTTTTCTCAGTGGCCTTGAAAAATATGCTTCCTGCAGAAGTCAACAAATAGGTGAAAGAACACATGCAGAGTGGAGTTTGTTCGGGGTATTTTGCATATGATGAAATAATCTTGCTTTCTATCTCTCTTGTGGCGAGAGACTATACAGTAAAAATCTACAGGTAGAAAATAAACCATGCAATCTCATATTATATATGCATGTACAACTACCCTACTGGAAGGTCTTAGTTCTGTTATTGAGTTGTTTTATACAAATGTTCTTGTCAGGATGCTGTGTGTCCTAGCAGTTTCTGGTTGTCCTGACCACCCTGTAGCTGTCTTTCTATGTAATATTCTTCTGTAAACTCTCTCCTCCTGATTCTTATTTTTGATGAAAAATTTAAGGGCCCTGTGGGGTGGTGGATTCTCCCTGAGGTACTCCTCAAGGGCTGCTAATCTAGGGTACAACAGGTCCCCTATTCATCCAAAGGACACCTCCTTTCCTGAGAGCCAGTCGATACAATGTTGCTACGTGTGAAAGTGCTTCCTTCCCCTTCTGGAAGGTGTTGGCAAAGTTGTATCATGTATCTCTAGAGTGTTGATGAAGGGGGCCTGTGTGGCTGGGGTGGAGGCACAGTCCAGGGCTGCAAGGAGGCAATAGAGTGGCAAGGGCGGGATCACGTTTTGGGAATGTACTTGGCATGGCTGTGTTGGGATTATGACCTCTGGGAGACAGTGGCAAGTGTCAGTCCCCAGGTCCCCCTGCCTCTGCCCCCAAGCCTCAGAGTAGGTTCTTGCCCCCAGACTTTAGGTACCACCTTCCTGCAAGTAAACATGAAGTTCACGATCAGGCTGTGTTCCTGTGACCAGGGTAACCCAATGATTAGGAAGAGGTGGAGAGGTTACACAGCAGGATCACAGGAGAAGATGGTTACAGGCAGGTGAGAGCTATTAGAGTTTGCTGGTGCATACGTGGTTCTGGCAGTCCTTAATGTTATTTATTTTGAGCTATTCAAAGTTTGGTTTGTGGGGACCACTTTTTTTCTGCAAAAGTGCCTCTTTATATATTGCTCAGACTATCTGAAGAACAGACGACTGTGTACATTAGTGAGTCACAACAGGGATGATCTCAGAATAAGCATGTAAAATTTCAGAAGGAGTGATTTTAGGATTTAGTCATAGCCAGGTCCAAATGGCTGTCGATAAATCATCTACTAACTGTTTGGCTTCTAAATCATGAGACTAAATCACGAATAACAGATGTTTCATGATGTGGAGTGACTAAGAGCTAAGTACTTCTATGAGATCTGAATATTTTAGGCTATGACTGTGTCTGCAGTAACTGGGGACAGTGATAATTGCCCTTCTTCCTCTGCTTTTGAATCTTATGCTGGAGAGGAAAGTGTAGTTTGGTATTGTTACTGAGGCCTTTGCTTCCAATTATTTAACATCTCCCTGTAATTTTGTTAGAGACTCCAATTTAACTTCTCCCCCCACTAACATTCTTCTAGAAGCCTGCTTTAGAAATATAATCAGTCTTTCAGCGTTCTAATTTTGTTCTGCTTTGAAACAAAAGCACTGTAGATCACCTAGGGAATACTTGCCATGGAAAAATGTTTCCCAAAAGATAGAGTTCACCCTTTGGCAATTGCTTCTCTCCACTGCTGTGATGCATGCAAACTTTCCTTGTTGAAAAAAAAAAAAAAAAAAAAAAAAAAGTCTTTGTTTTGAAAACAAAAAAATTGCACTGGACTACATTATTTTCCTTGGCATTGTAGGAGACTGTCAGAAGGCTAAAATCATCACTTTAATTATGTCTCAGTCTTTTCACAACTCCATTCATATGGTGATGCAATCTGAATAGAGATATCTACTTAGAGGTGTGAAAGGTAAGGTCCTTCTGAACACTGGTTAAAATGTGGTACCTTGATGATAACAGAGGGTCAAACCTCCAGTGGTAAAAATTGATGTAGGCACATTGACTTCAATTGAATATTTACACCAGAGAGGTTTCACTCTATATATTTTCCTCATCTGAATGTTTTTAAATTTCAATGGTTCATTGTATTTATTCTAGTGCTACTTAGATTGGATCATAACTACCAACATAAAGTGCATATTTAGACATCTATCTTGTAAAGAAGTAGTATATTAGCCTTTACAGTGACATTAGCATCCACTGACTAGAATTTTAGGATTGCCATCTCTTTTGTATAGAAGTCCTATGGGTGACTATCGCAGCTCTTACACTGCCAATAAGGTGGCATTCAGGCACCTGTTTAGAAGAATGGCATTCAGGTATACCTTCATCACTGGGGTCCGGTCTTCCATAGCAAACAAATAATAGCCCCTCATGCTATAATGATAGGTATCAGTGTCAAATTAAAAATCAGTCAAGATATGCAGCACATAGTAAATTAACAGTTAAAAGTGATGGAGTATTAGACTACTTATGCATTATGTGGATAGTACTGGATTTCATAATGAATTTTATACACATAAGGAATGTGACTGTATTTACTGGCACACAGTAAGTGTATCTCTTTTTCTTGTTCGTTTTGTTCTATAAACCAAGAGGGTTTAGTGAATATTTCCTTGAAAGTCACTCCTGTTTAATAGTAAAAGAAAGCAATTAAATTTATGCTAGACTCTCTAGTGGTAAAACAATTTGAACTGAAAAAAAAAAAAATTCTTAATATTCTCAAAAGTTGAGCAATGTCCCAATCTTGTAGTGATCTCATTTAGGGTAAAACGGAAAAATCTGTGTTCTAGTGTGGAAATCTTGCAAACAGTCATACAGTCCATTTACTTATGGGTGTATGATAAACAATAGAATATGGATACTTGTGTAAAGTGCATTTACATATGAAGGGTCTATTGGAGCTTCATAATTTTGGTGCATCTGTTAGTTACTTAATGCAATTAAATTACTCTACTTGATAGAGCAGGCAGCAAAATTGGAATGGGCATTTGCCTTCTAAATTTTCCACTAGAGATGGAGCTTTTTAATGGGAAATACTGTGAGCAGAAAATCTGGAGAGGAGCAATGTACCATAAAACTGGAAAGCAGCTTGTCTTGCAGCATTTAGCTTTCTAGAAATACTGCTCCATATGCATACAGGAAAAAAAAAAAAGTACACTTAAAATATAATGGGTTAATAACAAGTTTATAAAATGTACTTTACAGACTGTTTTTACAAAGTCAGCTTCCAGCCATCTCCTAAAGAATAGTTCCTCACAGAGAAAATGGCTGCAAGACTGAGGTAGCTGGACTCAAGTTCAATAAGAATATGCTAAATAATGTGTTTATAAAAAATGTTCCATTCTAAGCATGCTACTCAGAGAAGTTAGAGCAATAATTATATTTTTTTTTCTGTAGTAGGAACATAGGTGCACTGGTTATGCAGTTTTAGAATCATTACTAAACAAAAAATGAGAATTAATACCAAGCTTCTCTTTTATAAAATAAAGATTATAAAAGTTATTCTTCTTTCTGCTCCCATTCATTTGAAACTACAGTACCTAATTGTGTTTTTCCTCATAAATGCTACTTAAAGTGATGTTTTATTGCCTTCATCTGCAAAAGAAGACAATACATTTTACTTTTTATTTATCTATTTATTTAAGTATTAAATTTTATTTAACCTTTATATACCCTTAAAGGTCATGCCATGTCATGGTGATTTTTTCCTGTTGAGAGCTCAGGGCTATAAAAAAAACCAAATTTGGCCACAGTAATGTGACTTGTGATGCAAGATTTGTGGGCTTTACAGGTATGCTTTTCTATCCATTTGTCGCTTTCACCAATCCCATCATAAGAAGGCCTTATCCTTTTTTTTAGGAATTGCAATGCCATTTTTTTTCCCCGACTTAATTACTCCCCAGGTGTATGGTGTTTATGGTAGCTGTAAGTAGGCTTATCTATTATTCACTGTAATCCCAAATCCCTTGTCTGATGGAGAACAATAGCCTCGTAATCCCATTTTAACTTTCAGGAGGCTGACATTCCTGTTGTACCATTTGATCACAAGAAAAAAATGTAGGAGAGAAAGTGCACCTACTCATATTTCTGTGGGTAATGACTTATGAAACAAATCAATCTCTATCTTTCTCAAGCAAGAGGTGTACTTTGTCACTGATGGTTCTGCTCTCAAAAGTGATTTCTGGATATGATAACACAGCAATAATACTCATGCTTGTTGCTGGTTATAATGACTATGCCGGAAAAGGCATCTTAAAGCTAATGGGCGGTGAGTGTTGGCAGCCCCCACACTTCAAAAGATCTAAAGAAAGAACATGTGCTTTGTTGGCATTCTTGATCTTTTGGGATTTCTGAGATGTGCTTAGGCACTTCTTTATTTTCTTCGCATCCTCTCCTTTCAAGAGCCTGATGTGTGCCCCTTCCCTCACGAGCATCCAGCAATGTTTTTCCTGGCAACAGGACCAAAACTTCTAGAAACAGGCCTAGCCAGGGCCTAACTTGTTCATAATGAATCATGTGTAAAGAAAGATGGAAATTAGGCTTTTAAGATAATTTATGTACAACTTTAGGAAAACAGGATGTCTGGTTTTTAATTTTTACTCTGTTGTCACTATATCTTTGGATTTATACAACTCTTTTCACAGCTCAAGGCTCATTAGGCTTCATTTTAAGATGATGGTGCTATTGCTTCATCTATTCTTCTTTTTCTTCTTTTTGTTTTTTAACCATTCCTAGTTAAACTTTGAGCAATGTTCAAAGAAAACAAAACTAAATACTCACTACCCTTGTTGCAGCTCATAAACCTCCACCTGAACATTTTTTTTTTAATTTCTTCGTAATATTTGTGGTTATATACTGCGATTTCAAAGATCTTATAGCTATTGCAAAAATCCTTTTGAAACTACCGAACACTGTTTTACATGAAAGCTGATGAATAATCCGTATTGCTTTCAGTGAGCAACTTGGCAGCATTCAGAGAATGACCACCATTATAAGAAGTGCCTGTGGAAATATTCATTATGAATTACAATAGTTTGACATTAAAACAAGGGATTTTTTAAGCTAGGCAGTTTCCCCAGAGTAATTCCCCGGTAGCCAAGACTTTATACATCCGTTCTTAAAGTCACTAATATTTGTCTTAGACTAAGCAGACTTTTGAAAAGCTAGACATATTTTAATTATTTTCTGTTTTTCAGTTCTGTGTTTCTCTCTTGTGGCGTTCTTATTTTATTGCAGTTCACCCAACATTTTCAACACAACTTTGAAAAAATCCATACCAAGCATTCTGCTACAAGAGTCCCTGCAGTATATAGCGTAGTTACAGGACTTGCGTTCGAAGGTATGTCCAAGAACCATTGAAAGAACCATCCCATATGTCAATCTCTTTATAGACATACTGAAGTCTTCTGTATTTCCACAGGTTTTCTACTTTTCCTACTGACTGGTAGGTCTCAGATTATCTGGGTTCAGATTGTAAGTGAGGGAGTGGTAAAAAAAAAAAAAAAAAAAAAAAGGAAAGAATGGTGGGACTTTTTTCAAAGTTTTCTTCAAGAAGGAGTGTGTTTCAGCTGTCTCCTACTGACAGTTTGAAAAGTTGATGCGATTTAGGTAAATTTTCAAAAATTATGTGATGAGAAGTGTTACCTCTTGATGCAGAGTCAGGAGTGAAAAGAGTAATTGGCAAAGAAGTGTGTTTAGGAACATGATTTCATAGGTCTGGGAAATAGCTCAGTAGGTGCTATTCCTTGCGGTCTCAAATTAGATGACCAATAATTTTCTGTTCCTTATATTAGAAGACAATCAAGCAATTATCTTTGTAAAATAAAGCTGTGATAGTTGGGATAAATGTTTCAAGTGCTGTGCAGAATCAATAATTGGGGAGGAAACGAGCATCTTGTAGGCCTGGCATAAGAACATCTTGCAAGCTTCAGGCTTCAGCTGCCCAGGTCAAGACAAAAGCGAGCTGTATCGTTCAGGACGAGTGACTATCATCCAAAGTACTGCCTATGGGACATAAAGGGAAAATTATTTATCTGGCTGTAGGGTGTTTCTTTGCAACTGAAAGGCAGATGGCTAGTTTTGGGAACCAACTAACTCCCTTTTGGCTGACTAATTCAGGGGAGATGAATTTGGGCTCAAATCACTGAAAAATGTTCTTTCATATTGGTAGCCTGAAGGTAACCTCAGAGCTATATAACCAACTCTGAACATATTTTTTGATCTGCAAGTAGTTTTCAAAAAAGAGGTTAGTTTTTTTTTAATTTTCTTTTTGTTTTTAATAAATATTTAGAGACTGAAATAACGGTTAATTTAAAAAATAATGAAAACCAGAATGGAAGTCTTTGGATTTAATCTTTTAAGAAGGTTTTTCTTCCCAGAAGACCAACAGCAATATTTGAGGAAGGGAAGGTTAATTATCATTAACACTATTATCAATATTTACCCATACAGAGATAAACTAAAAGAAATTGCCCTGACTGGGAGTGTTTCACAGGGGTGAATGTTTGAACTCCAATACCCACATCATGTGAGGAACACATATTCACCTGCAAATATGAAAGGATTTTTCCTTTTGTAGGTATGTTGGCTGAGGTACAGAGGTCTTAGCTGAGGTGTCCACAATCACAAATAACTTGTGATTGATGTAAAACTTGCTGATTTGTCTCAGGTTGTCCCTAACCAGGGGGAAAAATGTCCTCTGGGAGCAATTCAAAGCCTCGAAGTCCCCAGGCATGCTCTGCTAACCCTGGGAGAACTGCCATCTACATATGGAGTTGTTTCTCTTCCTTCCATTCCCCTGCTTTCCACAGAAAAAGACAGAAGAGAGTTGGAAGAACAGGAGAGCAGTACCATTGGTACAGTATGAGACACATCTATTCTTCATGCAGATATGTCCTTCTTTCTGCCATTTTTCATGTGCACATAAAACCAGTTGTTGATTAGCATATTTTACCAGCTAATTTTACTGACGTTAATCTGACTCAACACTTCCATTTATTGAGTTACTTCCTCAGTGATACATTTCCCACATGCGTTCAATGTGATTGTACAATCAAGGTCTCAGGATCTAAAAGTAAAATACCAAAAATATCAGGTTTTGGCCTTCTTCTCTAACAGGTATCCTGTGCAGATATACACTGCAGAATGTCCCCCCAAATCAGCCTTCCACAAAGAAAAAAGGTCTTGCATTATTTCTGAAAATTGAAATGGGAACACTTTTCTGTTTAGCTTTAGGCTTCAAAGTGTGACAACAAGCTGTTGAAGTACAGTCCTACTTTTCTTGATTTTCTCCAGTTTTGGTTAATATGAAGAAAATCTAGAACAGACAACAACATATGTCAGTGCCCTGGGAAATACTGTAATCAGAACAGCTTATTGACTTCACAAAAAAAGGACAGTTTAGTATGGGTTTTAGATGTCTTCTTCACTCAGCTATGTTTTTTTGTATTGTGCATTTTAGTCACTTGGAACATTTTTATTTTAATATCTCAATTACTTCTTGCAGAAATGATGATATACAAGTATTAACAACAGAACTTTCAAATGTATCTAATCCAGATGGATTTTAGTAATAAAGCAGTACACAATGCTAGTTCAATGCCATTTTTCCCTTTTAGTATGTCTGCCTTTATGGTGTAGTGCATTAGTAAATAACCACACAACAAATGTCCTTTGTTCTCCATAAAAGAAAAATAACAACCCTGAATGAATCCAATTAAAAGACTAAGTGAATTAATTTAAATAATTGCAGCAGAAATGGGGAAAATATTAATTGTTCTTTTCATTATCAAATTGTTCTTTTATGCTAAAGTCTTAATTTTCACTTCTCAAGATGCAGCGAGTAACAGCAATTTAACATTATGTTTGTCATTTCTGTTCATTAAATGAACAAAAAGATAAATCTTCCAATGGCTAGTAAGTAGATGACAAAATTCAGTCAGCAGATAAGTAAAGATAGTCTTTAAAAAGAAACATATCAGACTATTATGTCATTCAAAGAAAGCTATTAAGAAGCCTGGTCTGCTGGGGGCTGACGGGATCCATCTGTCCGAGAGAGGGAAAAGAATCTGTGGTCGTAGGCTTGCCAGCCTGGTAAAGAAGGCTTTAAACTAATATTGCCGGGGGAGGGGAGCCTTAATCCATCCCACTCTTGCCACTCCAATGACAGAAAAACCAGCAACAAATGCCCAGAGCCTGGAAAAGGTTCACAGGCTGTCATGAGGGAAGCTGGAGAGCAGCACACAGGAAGTCCAGCCTCTTTGGGAGCCCAACTTAAGTGCTTCTACATGAATGTACGTGGTATGGGGAACAAACAAGAGGAGTTGGAGATGTGTGCACGCCTGTGGGGTTATGATCTTATTGGCATTACCGAGGCATTACACTCGACTGGAGTGTTGGAATTGAGGGATACAGGCTCTTTAGGAAGGACAGACAGGGGTGTTGAGGAGGGGGTGTCACCCTCTATGTAAAAGACCAGCTGGAGTGCATGGAGCTCCACCTGGGGATGGATGAGGAGCCAACTGAAAGCTTGTGGGTCAGGATCAAAGGGAGGGCAGGGACAGGGGACATTGTAGTGAGGGTCTGCTACAGGCTACCTGACCAGGAAAATCAAGTGGATAAGGCCCTCTATAGACAGATAAGAGTAGCCTTACGTTCAAAAGCCCTGGTCCTCATGGGGGATTTCAACCACCCTGATATCTGTTGGAAGAACAACACAGCACAGCACAGGCAGGCCAGGAAGTTCCTGGAATGTGTTGATGACAGCTTCCTTCTCCAAGTGATAGAGGAGCCAACAAGGAGAGGTGCTATGCTGGACCTTTTCTTACCAACATGGAAGGGCTGGTGGGGAATGTGGAACTTCAGGGCAGCCTGGGATGCAACGACCATGAGATGGTAGAGTTCAAGATCCTGAAATACTAGGGCCTGAGCAGTGAGGCCCTGAACCAAAGTTGACCTCTAGGTGAACCCCACAACCTAGCAATATACCTAATATGTATAATATTGATCACATATGCAATGTATTACTTTATGAATAGATGCCATTTATAAAAGCTTTTGTTGTAATGCTTACAGAGCTTTGCTGTAACACTTGCTGTAAATAGTTGTGTAACGGTAGCCCCACTTGCCAAAGAGAGATAAACCTATCTCAAACCCTCAAACAGAACTCTACATGACAGAATGTGGCAGGGCGGTGACGGGCTTTGTTTAGAAATGCATAATCAAAGACAACCAGATACCTTTACTTTTTCTTAACTTTTTCTCCGATTCTGGTCAGGCGTGGGAAAAAGTTAACAAGGAAAA
>NW_010120089.1:25702-31723 GCF_000699245.1 Pterocles gutturalis | reverse complement strand
ATATTTATTTATTTATTTATTTATTTTCCCACATGAATGCCGATGAGTAGCAGTAAAGAGAAAGGCAATGCCAAACCATGCTAGGGCAGATCCTGTCAATCTCATAATCCATCCCTGAGAAGTACAACACCTGCCTATAGTACAGAACAGAGATAGTTTGTTTTCATTAAAGCTGATTGTGTTTGTTCAATTAAATTAAGGCACACAATAGTTCTCTCTAAATCAGAGCTTTCAGCTTTGTTTGCACGGGCAAAGTGAAACCTCAGCCCTTTCAACACAACCAAGAACTACCTATTCAAGCAAAATGTCCCAAAAGCAAACATTCTCAAAAGGGAAACCAGAATTTAAAACCTGTCAAAAACATCATTTCAATGCAATCTGTTTTGTGGTCCCATTGTTTCTACAGATAGTTCTTCAATACACAGTCTAGACAGTAGCCTTGACAGGCTTATCTTTTATTCATGGAAGACGAGGGGAGAGTAGGAAAGAGAGATGATCTGGCTGTTTCAGGCTTCATTGTACACCCACTCACTTCTTGTTTCTGTTTTGATGACATCAGTGTGTTTTGTCCTTTTGCATCTATATCCATCACCATATGTCCTCTGTTCACACGTGATCCTCAGGGAATCAAATAGCAAAGTATTCCAAATACCAGGTATTCAGATTTCCAAACGGTCTGTTCCTTGCACCATACACACACTCATTAGGTGCATGGCCCCACAACAGAACAGATGCAGTTTTTCACTCAAGTTTTAGACCTCTTTTCCGCAAACCATAAGAACACAAGGCTTTGGGTCAGTCTATCTGTGTTTAATTTGTGCTTATATTGTCAGTCCTGCACAGTGCTGATGCAGGCAGTGCCCAGCATGTGCAATTCAGAAGCTAAAAGACTTCCACTGCCCTCTCCTGATTGCTGGGGGGGGAGAGAAGGGGGACATTTTTATGCCCTACAAATGACTTTTTTTTTCTGACACAGGAGCAAGTTGAGGCCAAGCCACCTACTGAAATCCTTCTGTCATTCCTCTCATTCCTCCACTGACCAAGGATTAACTCCTCCACAGAGCAAAGCTGAGGAGCTGCAAGAACAGCTCTAAGCCGAGCAGAAGGAACACCTTGGCAATGTACCAGCAGCCTGCAATTCTCTGAGTGCCATGTCCTCTGGTCTACCTCAAGCCACCCTTGCACTGAGCAGAAGGAAATGGCAGAAAAGCAGAGAGGCACATTCTTCTGTGACTGTGGGCACACTTCCTACCTTAACAGGGGTGTCAAGCTCCCCCTTGGGAACTATTTCAAGTCTTCATTGCTTTAACAAAACACCAATTGGATGCATCATGCACCCAGAGTCTTCTCATTGGTCTGGTTCCTAGGCTTAAAAAACCTCATCTCTGCTGGTAGCCATGACTTCTAGCAGAGAAGTGATATTTTTGAAATAGAAGACAAGGAGATTCCAAGGGAAGAACAGGATGCCTGATTGTGCACCTCAGGGAGAGACTGAGTAATGCCCAGTGGCAGTAAACCTCCGCTCACTGCTGAGAGAGACAACTGTGGATATGGGCGGAAGGTGGGGAAATGACTGGAAACTCCAGAGAGAGGGGAATATAAATAATTTTGTGTTCTTCCACTGTATGCCACACTAGAAATTATTTTCCAGTTGCCACATTCTCAGGCATCAGGAAACTCAACCTTCTCTCCCTTTTTAACATGTTACACTTTGGCAGCTCACAACAGTTCATTTGGCAGGCATGTGCACCAAATGTTCCTTTCAGTCGTGTAACAGATGGAGTACATTACACATAGGACTGCATGCCTCACGTACAATATCTAATACTTGAACTAGGAAAGGGCATCCAGCAGATCCCACTGACCATGAAACTGCTTCTATATCGCTGGAAAGGAAGAAACATATAAATGAGTTAGAAGTAAATATTTTCTCTGCATGGTAAATAAATGTGTATGCCTGACTCCACAGCCTTTGTTTTCATTGAATCAAGCAATTTATTCTTGCATTCATATTTTACTTTGGATATGTCCCACCTGAAATCTAAACCTAAATAATTAAATATTCTCTGATCTACTTACATTTATGGTATTATTCTTGCAGGAAGAATGGGTACCATATCATTTGCTAGCTGTTTGTTTTAGTGGCTTTCCTGTTATTTTGTTATATATCCCAAAATAAAATATTAGCCACACAAAAATGTCAGGTTCCATAGACTCTTGGTTAAATTACTAATTTAGAAGTTTTACTCCATTCACAGAACAAATCTAAAGTTACTGGCAGTTTCAAGTAAAACTTAGAGTTTTCAGAAATGCTCCTAGAAGACTGCTGATTTCTGAGAGCCCACAGCAGACTAGTTGACAGAGCTAAAGCAAATACCTCTTAAAAAAGGCAGCTATCATGGTGCATGTCTATTGCCAACCAGGAAAGAAGAGCAAGAGGGTAGAATGAGAAAAAATAACGGAAGGACAAAATATTAAAATATAAACACGGATGGTTTTATTATTTATGTATTCAGAAACTGAAGAAGGGATTCACATAGCCGTGAATCACAGAGCAAGTTAGAAACTATGCATGAGTGTTTAATGTATATATATTAAATATGTATGTTAAATTATGCAGAATATTATATAATATGTATTAAACACTCATGGGTAGTTTCTAGCTTGCTGTGTGACTTCAGCTGAGATATTTACTCCCTCCTTCAATTTCAGAATCTGTCAGATGGGGATAAAAATATTTGTTGATATCACTGGTCTAGTCTGAGGATGCCCTGGTATTTGAACAGCAGCCATTCATGTGTATAGTGTTACAGTTCTTATCACTGAATTATAGATGGTGCTGTCAGTACTTCAGCTACTCAAACACCCACAATAAGGCACGGACAGAAAATCGTAACTTTTCCACTGCAGAGCTGTAATTAAGAAACAGACTATGGGTCCATTTTCTGCTCTGTGATGGACATTTTCTCATCTAGAGCAGGGTGGAATGCAGTGACAAAGAAATTTACTGTACCATGTATGCTGCAGTGTTAGCTGCTGCTCCACATGGCTTATCAGAGACATGGGAGACTTCCTCCCATCCCCTGATAGTTCTAGGAAAGACTTAATTCCTGCATTTTTTCATACTTGTGTATATGATTAGCTGCTTATTGATATACATCCTGATATGAAAATAAGTCTGGTATACAGTAAGTCTGGTATACAGCAAAAAATAACATTTCATTTGTGAACATAGCAATGCATTGCTTGACCTGTCTGACCCCAATTATCTGGTGGATAAGTGCATATCCAGTTAGACAGCAAATATACATCCATGAGCAGGCTTACAGTATGGAAAGTTTCATCAAAGTAGTGGACTCTATTTGTTTTCCTCTTATTGAATATAACAATATTAAATCTACAAGAAAACCTCCAAAGCTAAATACTTTTCTCCAAAAATTTCATTTCCTGCTGCCACAGAAACAGTCTTAAACTGAGAAAAGCAGAGGTACAAAGTTAGTGTTCACTGAATTCTTACATTCCAACAACTTATCCAGGCCACGGAGACAAGATAATAGGCAAGGACAAATAGCAGCTCTTAATTCCTGGAAAGAGAATAAGAATTTACAAAGAGGAATACTTCTGTGTTCAGCCAAGTCTTATCTCTTTGCTCCAAGTGCAGATTAGGGAAAACAATCCCAATAAGGCAAGTAAGTTCACAAATTTCTGTAAGATACAAACGATGCTCTTCACAACAACATCAGTATGTAGATATATTATTTCATTATCAGTTCATAGCAAATAATTTCAGGCATGAAAATTCAAACCTGCTTGAGAACTCAGCTGCATCTACGAAACAAATTAAAACAGAGCAGGTGAAAAAGAGGAGGAAAAAGCATAGCAGACTGGCTGTTACCAGTCCAAGTCCTCTCACACACACACAGACACATGTGAATCTCTTCAGTTCTGCTGTGCTGTTGAAGCTAGACAGGGAAAGTATTGTACTCCACAGCCACAGGCCACTTTTCAGGACAAGGCTCTTGACTTTAGAGTGGCATTGGAAGAGAGCTGAGGACTGTGGAGCCCTAGGCGTGCCTAAGGGCCTCATGGGGCTTTTATAACGTTAATAAGGATGATACGGACAAAGGTATTGATGACAACACACCTCTAGCAGACAGAGACAGAACTGTCCTACCAACAAAAATATTGCAACAGATAAATTATCAAGTCTGGGTTGCCTGAGCTCTTTGTTAGATACTTGTACTTACACACACAGGCATGAACACAGTGTAAACATTTTTGTTTATGGATGCTGAGGGTCTCAACTATCACTTAGAAATAAGATTATTAAGACAATAAAAATATGGCAGACTTTGGGTTGGTATTAGTCCTGAAGGCCTCTGCTAAAACTGTGAACAGAGATGAAGCAACTGCAAGTTTGAACTAGATCATATCAGATGCCACCTTCTTTCTTTACAGTCTGTATTTCATTATTTTTGCTCTCCCTTCCATTTGATTTAAAACACATTTTTAATCCTGGTCCCATCAGTGTAGCATTCTCAAATAACATTTCTCATGATAGAGAAGGTTTCCACACAGGTGAAGGTAGTGAAAAAATAATTTATTCCCAGCTTTGGAGCAATTCACAGAAACCTGCCTAGTGGCTATGCGGATTTGTAAAAACAAATCATTTTTGTTCTCCAGGCCCCAGGCTTCTTGCCAAGTTATGTCTTGGCAGGCATCTATTTCATCTTTCCAAATATTTGATAGAAGTTGCATGGCGTTTTGACAGCTAAACTTGGCGTTTCTGGGAGCTATTATTCCACTGCAGCCCTGCTTCATCCTCCTCTATCTGCTCAGCCATCCTCCCTCTGATGTGGGTAAGGGTTTTAAGACCAAATGCAGCTGCTTCAACAGGAATTCTGCACTGTCTCCAAATCTGATACTGTTCTTTTCAGCCCACACAACGAACAGTTTTGGCACAACAGTTGACTCTTGAAGAGAGGATGCTGCTGTTAGGTGGCTACAGCAGCTTTGGTTTCTAGTTGTGTGCCTCATCCTCCTGGAGGTCACTGACATGCAGCACCTGAGCTCTAAGTGAAAGTTCCCCAATCACTGCAGTTCATGAACTGCACTACTAGTGGAACCTGGACCAAGTTTTTTATTGCTGCTGTAATGGGCTGGAAACAGCAGTGGCCCTTCACTGGTCATCATCCGGATGTTCTTTGCTATAAAGGCAGTGATCTCCAGGAGGGGGCTGGGAAAAAGCTGGGGGCAGGACGCCTTCAGCACTTGGACTTAAACCCACTGTTTCAGCCCCCTATGAAAAACTATGATTGTCCAAAAAAGTCAACTGTTGATTTGACCTCTACTCCCACGTAGTAATAATAAATACCTTATCACACATTAACAAATCATTTTATGTTTCTTTGTCTTATTTAGAAGACCTTTGCTAGCTTCCCAGTTAGTTAAGATAATCATTACTTCAATCCAAGGCAGGTCTTTCCCATCTGTATCTGGTCCTAGTCCTAGAACAAAAATTTCAAGTTTAGACCTCTCTGTTGTTATCCACACCTCAGTCTTACTTACCATATTGTACTGCAGTGCGGTCTTCATGATGTTTCTACTTCCAAACTAGAAAAAGTGACAATGGATTTGCTTTCTGATCACTATCACTTCCTCAGAGTGCATGGGATTGGCACTCTTTTAATTAGTAGTCTGTTGGATTCTAGATGACATTTTAACAGTGTAATCTCTGACCTGAATAGCATGAGAGCTCCCTATTTGGAAAAATTATTTTTATCTCGTGGGATACTGTTACTGCTTCTGCCAAAGGTGCTGCTCCACCTGGAGCCCTGAAAAATAAAAGAAAGGGAATGATGACAGATGTTTTCTTTTAAGGCCTCCAGGGCATCTTCATCGTTCGACTAGAACTGCCTGGGATATTTTAGACCACTGCAATGGGTATTGTTAGACACTGAATTAAATCTCGTTGACCCTGGGAAGTTCAACCATTTCCCTTCACTGAAGATAGTTGCAACA
>NW_010120089.1:5372-25671 GCF_000699245.1 Pterocles gutturalis | reverse complement strand
CCTGCTGAAAACAGAGGCAAAGGGATCCTGTTGCTATAGGTAAAAGGGGTTTGATATGTTTTTACCCAAAGCTTAAATGGATACTGGACACATGCTGGAAAAAGAGTGAGATGCTGATACAGGAAGACAAAAAAATTAGATTTGCTTGGGCCCAGAAAGAGCTATGAAGACAGGCTTGGTCTGAAACTAAAAAACTGTAAGGGGGACATTTTTAATTCCTGCTCTGCTCAAAAAATCCAAATTTTCTGTGTCATTGCAAATAAACAAACTATCTCGAACTAACTCATCTTGATGCTCAGTCTCTTCTCCTCACTGGAATATCCTAAAAAGGCCCAAATGTTTTCTAGGTACTTGGACCAGAAGGAAGGCAATTATCTGTGTCTTTTAGGAAGAAGGAGCGTTTGTGTGGGTAGATCTATTCCCTGCTGTTCTACGTTTGTTTGTGTTTATGATGGGTGTATTCCAGTTAATTAAAATTTACACAATTTGTTATTTAAATAATTGCTAAATTATTTAATCATTAAGTAATTGCAGGGTAAGATGTGGAAACAAGTGGAAAAAAAAACCAGCATAGCTGCCCATGGAGCACTTTCAGTCAGGTATTTTACTTTTCTCCCATTCTCTTCCTCTCTTTTCCCCATCTCTCAGAAGGATGGGTGGTATTCTGTAAGCTGACCTCAGTTATCCCTTTGCTCCAGTTATCTGACTTTTCTCTCTGACTTACTATAATCAACATCTAATCATTCCTTGGGGTCAGCTGGAAGCTTTTCCTAAAAGAAAAGCAGTGGAAAAATGAGCAAGAGAAACCATGTTTTATAGCCTACCAAGAAGACCAAAAGTTTTCTCTCTTCAAGACAACTCCCCATGAGCCTATTCTGTAAATAAAGCCAGGGTTGAAATTCAAAGAAAAAATAAATCACATATAATTAAGAGAGCTTGACAGAAAAAGCTTGAAAGTTATCTTAGCTTTCTAAACTGTCCACTACTGACTCATACATGATCTGTATCAAATGAAACATCTTTGTTTAAAAATAAATATAATTCTCATTATCAGAATGATCCTTTGATTCTTCTCTATCCATGATTCTTTTCTCTATACGTGGTGGGTTGGCCACACATTTAGAGCTCACTGAAGTGGGATACTTACACAAAAGAGAGCTTTTCTACCATGTAAGTGTCAGCAAATGAGCCTCTTCCCTTCCTACAGGAGAACCAAGGATATAATTACTATAGATTGTGCGTGGAATATGTTAGTCTTATAATTTCCAGTTTTTATTTTTCATTATAGACTTTCTGTATCTTATTCTTCTGGGTAATTTTGTGGTTTGTGCATTTGAAGGGGGAAATTAAACTCAAATTCCATCACAGGTGTTGCTGACTGATAAAGATAGAGGATAAAGATAGAGAATGAAATCTATTTTTAGGTCTTGCTGGCTAATAGGAAGTTTGTTTATCACTAATGTTCCAAGACCCAGATGTTTTGATAATTGCAATGGATAGTCTGAAGTGCAAGAAACAGATGCCATAACTGACAAGACACGAAAATGTTACACCAACGTACCTAAAGTTCTACTTGAATATATCCTCGCTACTAAAAAAAAAAAAAAAAAAAAAAGACTTAAAGTCTCAAAATTTAAAGCTACTATTCAAAAATATTTATTACAGCTGGAATAAAGCTTCGACCAAAATACAACTTACATCACTTGACTTTTACCACTAATAAATGCAAGAAAAATATTTTGAAAACACAAAACCCGTAGAAAGTGATCAGTGCTTGGGGAAATCTCACCAGGAATTTTTAGATATATCTGTCTCCTCATTTTGTTCACATTCACTCTTTATTCAAGTTGAATCACTTAAGTTGCCCCTGGATGCTGGTCCAACTTCTTACCCAAAGCAGGGGTAGCCTCCAAGTTGGATTAGGTTGCTCAGGGCCTGGCCTAGGACATGGAATCTCCAGGGATAAACATTACACATCTTCTTGGGGCATCTGTGCCAGTGTTTAATCACTCCCACAGTGAACATGTTTTCTGCCTTATATCCAGTTAGAATCTCTTTTGCTGCAAGATGGGACTGTTGCCTTTTGTCCTTCAAGCGTATGCCCCTGAGAACAGTATGGTTTCATCTTCTGGACAGCCCTCATTTTGCAAACGAAGACTGCAACAAGATCCCTCTTTAGTCTTCTGAAAATTAAGCCAAACAAATCCATCTCCCACAGTCATGGAATATGTTACATGCTCCAGGCATCTTCTGCTGACCTTTCACAAGCTTGGCACTATGTTTCCTTCACTGGGGTCTCAAAATTGGATACCGTACTCCAGATGTGACCTCCTGAGTGCATAAACACAAGGGAGTAATCACTGGTGGTTGCATTCTTGCTAATGCAGCCCATCTTTCATACACAGTGTCCATCTTACTCACAGTGCTGCTAGTACTTACAGTAGTTAATATTCCTCTCTACAGACACCCAGGTTCCAAATAGGCCAAAAAATTATACTTGTGTGAAGCCCAGTTGAAATAAAATCTATGATATGACTTCTTTAAGAAATTATTAAACAAATATTTAATGTAATATATCTTCAGAGATTATCTGATGAGCAGTATAAATCTAGATGTTTGAATCTAAGATCATAAAACCTTAAGCCATGTAACCCAGAAGTCCTGTTATTTCAAAAGCTCTTCTGATCTCAAGTCTCCAGCTGCTAACATTGTGCAGAAAGCAACGATTAGTACAGTTCCAAAATAGCCTTGGTTTAGAAACTAAACCGAGCATTGGAATTTAAACTGGTTTGATGATGACGTTGTTGTTACTACTGTTACTCTGAAATGCTAACTTACCCTGAACAACTGCTAGTAACTGGAGACTGATTTTTGCTAGCAGTTTGAAGGTGTAGTGCACCATGGAACAATTCTGTTCTGCTCAGAAAATTGAACATGTCAGTCAGTATGGTAATTTATTTTCTTTATAAGAAGAGCTGGTGTCATGTGCATGAGTACTCCTGTTTACACAAGCTTAAAGTATTTACTTCAATATATTTCCTAAAGTTATTCACTTGCTTGCACAAATAAGTTCTATGAGTAACTGGGAAGCAGTGGATAACTAATTCTTCATTTCTTCTCTGGATTCATCCTACTAAACAGAGCTTCCCAGAGTTTTTTATGTACAGTCTATTTAAACATGTAGTTACTAGTCTTCTAAATAAGTGATGGCCTTGGATAAGATAGTTTTCTTTAACTTGCTTGACACTACTTCTTCCTAAGCATAAACTACTTGTTTGCTGAGCAAGATCTGTCAAACATAAGCTACAGAAAAAGGAAGGTGATTTATTTTGTTTGCTATGACAGTTTTCAGGAAGGATCTAAAATGCTGTCTGAATTAGATCTTTTCATGCAATGTTTTCCCAAAGTCTATCTAGGCACAAGCAGTGATTCTCACAAAGCTTACAATAATGTAGGGATTGAACTAATAGTTTCTCCAGTCACCTGCCAAAAGATTACAGAAAATCAGTTACCAATTACCTGTATGATTCTGAAGCCAAAACAGATCTTGCTGTTATGAGAAAGCACAACCACAAAATAAAGGATAGACAAGATTTCTACATAAGAAGGCAAATCCTGTTCATGTTTATATCACCGAAATGAAAGGATTAATTGTCTCAACTTCGGGGCAGAAAAAAAGTGAACGAACAGCTGTTCACCTATGCAGATAAAGCCTGTATCACTGAAAGGCACATCAGGGACAGCAAAGACAGTCTCCACCATTTACCTCTTTTGTTTATTAATCAGCATCTCCATTTCCATCTGTTGAAGTTTAACTTTTCAACTCCTGTGCTGCTAGCACGCTGCAGCCACAGGTCTAGAAATGCTGGTCCGTGTCATAGAGTCAAAAAAAAGTTAAAGATGTATTACATCCAGAAAAAAAAAAAAAAAAAAAAAGCTTTTGCTGGTATACATAAGTAAATTTGCACATAAATTGCAGCTTTGTTAGGAAAATGGTTAAGTTAAACTCATGAACATACTAGAAAATCTTTCTATTGGACTTGAGTCCTTTTTCCAGATTACTTTATATAGGAATGGAAACTACTAAAGCCAACCTGTATCCCAGGAGTTTGAAAGTGCTGACAAGGTAGTCAGCTACTGGTGGCCAAAAGCCCCTCAGCTGCTTGGACTCGTGCAAAGCATTTGACAGGTCTTGCACAACACCCTTGTCTCTGAATTGGAGAGGCATGGATTTGACAGCTGGACCACTCAGTGGATAAGGAATTGGCTGGATGGTTGCACTCAAAGAGTTGTGGTCCATGTCTCAGAGTCCAAGGGGAAACCGGTGACCAGTGGCATTCCACAGGGGTCAGTACTGGGACCAGTGTTGTTTAACATCTTTGTGGGCACATGGACAGTGGGATTGAGTGCATCCTCAGCAAGTCTGCCAACAACACCAAGTTGTGTGGTGTGGTCGACATGCTGAAGGGAATGGATTCAATCCAGAGGGACCTTCACAGGCTAGAGAGGTCGGCCTGTGCAAACCTCATGAAGTTCAACAAGGCCAAGTGCAAGGTCCTGCCCATGGGTTAGGGCAATCCCAAGCACAAGGCTGGGAGGAGAATGGATTGAGAGCAGCCCTGAGGAGAAGGACCTGGGGGTGTTTGTTGAGGAGAAGCTCAACATGACCCGGCAGTGTGCACTTGCAGTCTAGAAAGCCAGCCTTGTCCTGGGCTGCATTACACGAAGCATGACCAGCAGGTCGAGGGAGGTGATTCTGCCCCTCTACTCCACTTTCGTGAGACCCCACCTGCAGTATTGCATCCAGCTCTGGAGTCCTCAGCACAGCAAGGACATGGACCTGTTTAAGGAAGTCCAGAGGATGGACACAAAAGAGATCAGAGGGCTGGAGCACCTCCCATATGAGGACAGGATGAGAGAGTTGGGGTTGTTCAGCCTGGAGAAGAGAAGGCTCCGGGGAGACCTTGGAACAACCTTCCAGTACCTGAAGGGGGGTTACAGGAGATGGGGAGGGACTTTTTACAAGAGCATGCAGTGACAGGATGAGGAGTAATGGATTTAAAATTGAAGAGTGTAGATTTAGATTAGATATTAGAAAGACATGTTTTACTGTGAGAGTGGTGAAACAGTGGAACAGGTTGCCTAGAGAAGTTGTGGATGCCCCATCCCTGGAGGTGTTCAAGGCCAGGTTGAATGAGACTTTGAGCAACCTGGTCTAGTACAAGATGACCCTTGGCAGGGGGGTTGGAACTCAGTGATCTTTAAGGTCCCTTATAACCCTAACCGTTCTATGATTCTGTGATTCTATACTGTGCTAGACACACTTCAGTGCAGAACTTAATTACACCATGCTTAACACCAGTGGCTGGGTACACTCAGTGTCAACACTCAGGGAACAACCCTGGTGGAAAAACATTTCAAAATTTCATGTAGATTAGAACAGCAGATATGGGGGAAGAAAAGGAGTAAGTCTAGGGGACAGGTGGAAGAGCACAAAGTTACATATGTCAGGACACAGAAGTGAATACAGTGCCCTATGGAGCAGAACCAGGCACTTTCCACTCTGAAATATAACTTGCTCATGAGAACAGTTCAGTTACAAATCCACTTGCAGCAACTGTGCAGCCTAGATTAAAATTGTGAATTCATAGATTAATTCAGTTTCAATGACTGTCAGTCCAGTATATTTAATGCTTACTAACCATTAGAAAAAGACCTAAAATTTTGAAATATAAGTAAAATACTATGGTCATCATGAAGACAGATATTTAAGAGAAACTAGAATACAGTCAAGCAGCCTCAATGGTCCATATTAGATTAATTCATTAAAAAAAAAAAAAAAAAACAAACACAGCTGTATTTCAGTTTCAGCCTTTATCAAACAGCCATTAGCACAGCTACTTACTCATCTACCAGAATAACTTTTGCACCTACCTGACAAGAAATTGATCAACAAAACATACTGTAAAAATTGCTTACAATTCCTAAATAGACTATGGAAAAACCAAATCCTAACTTAATGACTCTTTCCAAATTTACAGTATTCCACTCACGAGAGAAATGCATTTCACTGAATAGATCCTCGTTGAAACAAGGTCATATATTGTCAAATAAATTGCTTCCCAATTAATCAATCAGCTTGGGAAAAAAATCATCCAAGAAGTCCTATTACCGTATGCTCAAGTAACAAATTTAATTCCTTTTTTCTTCTTTTGTTCCACAAATATTAGAATAAATGAGTGTGCAGACAGGAATGTCTCCCAGAACACGGACTATTAAGTGAATATCCAAAAATTAGCAGTATTCACATCAAAAATACGAACCTAAGAAAGAAGGAAATGTCTTAAGAGAAGAAAAACATATCTGAACCACAGGGAAAAGCAACACACCATATCATGTGACCATTCTTTTCATCCAAGACTAATAAGCCCTTTTAATATCATATATTAAATACATGCAAAGAAGTACTCAAAAATTATATTAATAGAAATTGCTTAGCAACTTATTTCAAATAACAGACAAAGACAAGGAAACCACAAATCCTTCACAATTAATTAACAGAAAGAGAACATACTCATAGAATAGAGGATTTGAATGAAATTATTGTCTTGCATCTCCCTGTTCAAGTTTCCATGACAACTTTTTTTTGCTCATGAATAGCAGGTTATGAAGTAGTACCAACGTATGATTCAGATGTACTGTACATTTCATTTGAGTTTATAAAGTAAGAGCCTCAGTAAAGTTAATACAAAATACAGGCTTATAACATTCATTTTACAAAGCACATCAGCATGCATTACAAAGGACACCACAATGGTGATGTGATAGTAATTATTTCAATTTAAACTCCTGACTGATGGCAATAGTGGCAAATACTGAAAAAACAAAATTTTAGACTAGTTGCAGTTCATCATTCCAATTCAACCCTACATTTACAAAATATTTAATTGTTGTAAATGAGACTAGTCAAATTTATTTCAAATCTGAACAAATTTTGCTTGCAACTGAAGTACCTCAATATGTAGTAGGTTTAATCTTGAAAACTGCAAGGAACTAAAACTCCTGTTAACTTCAACATATCAGTATATGAATGACCAGCAGTAGACAACATTCTCATTGTGTGAGCTGTGTGTTAAATGAAAAGAAAAAGTTTATGGTGAAGTAGCTTTTTTGTCCTTCTACGGACTATAGTGTCATTACACGGAAACTATTTTACATAAATGTAGGATCTGGTGTCTTTAGTACCTTTGTATCCAAAAATACCCAAACTTTTGAGGATGACAGGATTAAAAGAGATTAAGTTTATATAGCATGAGGCAGGGAGCTTTGCAATATAATAAATTAGCTTAACTTTTTTTTCAGGATAAATTATTCTTACACAAGCTCCATTCTCTACCTGAATTCAAAAATTTGAAAACCTCCTAGAATTAATAGGGTAGATTTAAAAGAAAGCATTTGCAATTATCACACAAGAAGTGTTCAGCCTTCCTCAAAGGACACATCTTCTTTTCTGTCTCCTGAAGTAGCTCCAGAGACAGGTGAGGAGACACAGGAGCTTGCCTTGCATGGCTTATTAACTCGGGCTCAGAGCCATGGTAATGAAGCTACATGATCTACAGGCCAAGGCTGGCCCACTTCCAGGCAACTTTAAGTGCAGTGAGAGCAAACACATTCACTTTTGTATCTGTCCATAAAAATGCACTCACAGACAACATTTCCGATTCAGGTATTCATTCTGGTTGACTCAGTTTTCAGAAGCTCAGCATGAGATACACCAGAAGCGAGTTTTAGAGATCTTAAGCACTGTGCACGTTTAGCATCAGCTATGTTAACCCCCAGGAACAGAGCTGTTCATCTGAGTTTACTGGACACATTGGAAAGACTGGCCACGGCCAGTGGTTTTCAACCTGAGGACTCATGCATTATTTCTAGCTGTGAAAACCAGGCCTATTCTCAACAGGTTAAGGTTAAGAATAAAAGGCACGTCTACCAGAGTGCATTTCAGAGAATCTGCAAAGTGAAAAACACTGGCAGCCCCACCCAGGAATGTACTCTATTCACTGCCATGGAGCATCACTCCCCGTCTCCCACGGACTGTAGTGAGACTTCTCATCCCACGGAGTTGCAGAAAAGACAAACCATGTGCAGAAATTTCTCTGCCCTCTATGTGTCAGTAACATCTTCCTCTAGGATTAAAGTCTTGTGCATAGCATTGTTACTTAGCTTTCTGTATCTGCACAGGGCATCTCTTTTCTGTTGTCTGGTGCTAATGAATGTTTAATCAGAAAAGATAGTCACCAAGCACTACTTCAATCTGTTGCAGAGAAATGCTGATTTCAAGTGCTTCAGATCATTTGCCTGAGGCATCATTTGACCATTGCCTTTCACTTGCGAATTTTTAGGCACTCTTAACCAGCTTCTGTTGTTATCTTCTGTCCTTCTCCTGGAGATGTTAAGGCACTAGAATAAAATTCTGTAAATAAAAAAGTAGGTTTATCACATCACCTCTGTACCACATAAATTCTTTCCCCAATAGTCTATACACACACTTTCTCAAGTGGTGTTTAGAATGGCTGATTTACTAACATAAGCCAAAGTCACAAGTAAGAGGTAGATAATATGCCAATTCAGAACTGTGTTGATCAAGCTCAACACAATAAAATAATATGAAGAAAACATGGAGCACAGCTGAGTCCCAAATAGCCAATCCTACTGCTTTAAAAGCAAGATCACTTGTTCTTTTATCACATATATAATTACATTATCAGTATTTCTGACCAAAAAAAAGGTATTAGGAATACTACAAAATACCACCAAATGAGGTGTTATGTAATTCCTCATAGTGTCTATACCATGTCATGCCACTTCTATACACTACATCATATGTATAAAAATAGAATTCATGAATGCTAAAATATGACAATATTGTATAGGACATGCAATTTTTTTCACTGTTTATAGCATTTTTTCTTACGTATCATGTATCTAAATTACTGTGCTACACAGGAATCAAAAAGCCATCCATAAAATATATGAAATAGTTTTTCTAAAAAAAAAAATAGGGATTTGATGTTTTAAGTCTTTTAAAACATTACAGTTTTCAAACATATTAAACATTGCCGTTTTAAAGCATATTTTCCCATAAAAATACAAAGCTAAAACAAATACTGGATTAAATTATATTAATAATGTCTCATGAATAGATATTATTTTGGAATAAAAAAATCTACATAACTATTTACTTCGAGAAAGAGAGGGAAACATTTCTTTGTCATGCTCTTTTTTAACCCTAATCATTTATTGTGTTCAGAGGTTTCAACAGTTGGAATAAATTTTGTAGGTGATTAATTAATGGGAACTATGCCATTGCTGTGATTGAAGTAACCAGACAAATTGTAGGGGGTTACCCTATTTATCAGATGAATCCTGCATTCATATAAACTTATAGATAGGCCAGATGGAACCTCTCTGCTGCGGTTTTACCTGGGAAATACCTCAGTATTGCAGCACCGTACAAAACATGACAGGTCAAAGATGAAGAATTATATTCTCTTTTGTGTAATATAATGTCTGATTTATATTTTATGACATTACACACCTTTATTTGAAAAGGGTGTGCTTACAAATATTTTAAATCCAGAGAATATTCCTGGTGCATAGAGCTCCTTCAGAGATAAACCTACTTCTTACGAGTCACCTTTTCTATCAAGCCCATAATCAGTAAACACATGGTGACTATCTTTCGTTAAAGAAAGGCTTGATTTGGGTGTGTCAGGTTATCTGTACAGCAAAGCACACAAAAAAACTAAACTTCAGTAGAAAGTCATAAGTGCTCCATTAGCTCCATTTTGTGCAAATAGTTTGGTGAACCATACTGAACTCTAGCAATGAAGCAGCGAATATTTTCAGCACAATGCGTAATAAGTGCCTTGATTTGGAAATTAATTCACAAAACGTATCAAATAGTATTACCTGTATTCACTCCATGATGAATTTCTGTGTGTGTATATGTCTGCAAAAGGCAGTTAGCAAAACTGTACTGAAACAAAGAGTTTATGTTTTTGTGGCAGGCACTTGAAGTACAATTCTGAGTGCCGAACACATCAAGTGTCTTGCATAATCATGTAGAACTGTCATTCTTTACAAGACCACACACACAAGAAAGTCTTGCTCCTGACAGGTGGAAAAAACTGCTCACTTTCCTCTCCATGTGCTTCCAGTCTCCTAGGGCCACAGTGAGGACACACAGGGACCCTCCACGGCCCCTGTTCACACTGCACACCACTCCAGCACAGCAGCTGATACACAGCTTTTGTGCTACACATTCATGCAAGTTTATGTGCTGAGCCACATAAGCTGCACAAACTGCGTGAGCCATGGGTCATGGTGTTTGGAAGTTAACTACATTAGCTGTTTAGAGATGAGAAGGGCCCAGTCTCTGTGCAGAGCACATTCTTGCAGGCTGAGGTACTGCACCTGTTGTGGAGTCTCCTTCTCTGGAGACATTCAAAGCCCGCCTGGATGCGTTCCTGTGTGATCTGATCTAGGTGTTCCTGCTCCAGCAGGGGGATTGGACTAGATGATCTTTCGAGGTCCCTTCCAATCTCTAACATTCTGTGATTCTGTGATTCTGTGACCTCTCTCTAACTCAGAGGGAAGTAATTCTGAAGGTGTTCAGTAACTCCCAGCATCCAGCCCAAATTTAGAAAAAAATATTTTCTCAGCAGTGGTGGAACCAATGAGAGCTTTCTCATACCCTCAAAAGAAGATACAATAGCTGGTCAGAAACAGCTGACATAATACAGCTGTAAATTATAGTCAACAAGCCTTGGCGTCATGATTGTTTGGAAATTTTGCCTAAATCTAGGCTATCTTCAGAATGAGAGTGACAAGGCCTGGCTCTGCACATCTTTAGTTTTATTTTCTTCCACTCTAGATACAATAAGTCTTACATTAAAAAAGAAAACAAAACACTTCACAAGCTACTTTAAAAATATATTAAAAGCTTTTGCTATTTTCATAGAGATAAAACCAAAAAAATCATAGAATCATAATCACTAAGGGTTCCACCACTTATGAGTTCCATCTCTCCTCCATACTCTTAATCTGCCCAAAGTTGTATCAAGCTCTCCACATGATCTCCAGCATCTCCATCATGTTCTAGCATATATAACCAAGAAGGTACTTGTCCTGTAAAATGAAGTTAATGGAGTTGCGTTTTTTTCTTCTTCTGAGAACAAGTGTCCTTTTTTAAAATTGTGCAATCACAACATACTTAAATCACAACACTCTATGATGGAATAACTTTGCATAAAAAACATACAAGGATGTATGCTTGCATGCATATGCAAGGATCGGATTTTATAATGCAAAAATACAATTTGGTTTACAATGCAACACAGTAAACCTTTATGAATTTCTCACAGATCATTTCAAAGCAGGCAAAAAGGTATGGCCAAATTTTCAGTTCACTTGAACCCATACATGTAAGTCCTCATCATCTTCTTGATGGTATATATGAGCTTCTGTTCAGTATTAAAGCACTGAAATTAAGATTATTTTCCTGCCTAGTGTAGTATGTTGCTGCCAAGAATGAGTCATCTTAAACACATGGCTTTCTATGTGGCTAGTCCTTGCTTTTTAAGTTGAGTAAATTAAGCTTTCTGCAATCCTGACCTGCTGTGGCCTCTTTTTAACATAACTGTTTATCTTTTTAAGATCAGATAATTATAATAGACAGATGCCTAGATTCTGAGCTCACTTATATTTGTGTAAATCTGCAACTTTGCATCTGAGTTCAGTGGAGCTATTCCAGGGGCAAAGTGACATAAATTTGCGAGTATCTGTTGACTAGAAACAGTGCTTTCTCTGGTGTTTTTTTAACCTAGGCCTGAAATACAGCCCTCCCTCTAAAACCCTCTAAGTTATGGCTTCCACGCTAGCTCAGACACATGGCATGTATAGTGCTCTACAGAAAAAAAAAAAAAAAAAAAGAAAAAAAAAAGAGAGGAAAGATGCCCAAGAAGTAATAAAATTATGTTCTGGTCCAATCTGCTATCCAGTTCATTTTTCTAGAGGTGGTTGGAAAACAGGTTGGTTATCTGGTGCATTATGCAATAATTCCAGCAGTCAAGTGCATTATACTGCTTCTTTAGAAGCTACTGTACTCTTTAGTCAAAAAAATCCACATATCAGTATTTTATTTTTCCCTCAGTAACAAATTTGTCTTTTATCTAAATGCTTTTCACACCTAAGCTAACTGGTTATCTGTTTTTACTTTCAGTTTTTAAACACCTATGTAATAGCAAGGTAAAGAATGTAAAAGCATGAGGACATGTTTTCAGATTACCTTTAACATTCAGATTTAATGGTATGCCTTTTCTCTTTATTTTCAAATCACTTACTTTCTTAGGCACAGATCTTGTATTTATGCACATTTAACTTTAAGCACACAACTAACAGCACTGTTACCCTGCAGGCATCCAAGTAATCTAATGACACTGCTTTTACTAGCTCTTAACTACAGATCAGGCCTTCAGATAACAAGTTCTTTAGGCTGGAAATGGCATTTTTAAGGATTTTATTCACGTCTGTGATAGGAGGGCTCCATTCTTACCTGAGTCATCCGAGCACTGCTGAAAATGGAGAGGTAATGGGCAGAGATACATGAAAAATCAGCCTAGATTTAACAAGTTATTTCAGTTGGGACCTTGCATGTTTCTTGGTTTATCTGTGAAGAATTAAAAAGAAGATTAGCTCCAAAAATAGAAAACTGTGTCCATGAGCAATTTAGGCTTCGGAGAAGTGTCCAGAATGAGCATTAGGCTGGCCAAAGTACATGTCTGGCTCAGCTTCAGCATCAATGCTTATCAATCACCAGGGCTCCTGCCCACATACTCAGATTCCATTTCAAGGGCAAGTGAATGATCTGATGCTCACCTTCAGGGTTGTGTGCAGTGGGCAATGACCTATCTACCCTGCAGTCAGAGGTCTTCCTGGAGATGATTCAAGCAGGCTTTATACAGGTAACTGCAATTGCAGCAATGTAGCAATGTAGTGTTCTGTACAACCTGTCCCCTACAAATCAACACTTCTGCAGTACTGCACACTGCTAAGTCTACCTTATTGTTAATGCCTGAATGTCTCAGTTTAACAGTAACTTGCAGGTGTCTGCATAAGTGAAGGTCATACATTCCTCTACATGTGCAGGAAAGAAGTCAAGACTTAAGACCCAACCTCCTATCCCCCTAATGTTCTTGTTTGTTCTGATAGAATATTATTAATTGTTATGTTTTAATATTCTCTAATGTTCCCCATGTAGATCTAGGCAGCCCAATACATCAACAGCTCGAAAGAAAGATCTTATTTAACATTTCACATTTAATCAATTTCTGTTTTGAAAATATTGATTTTCTCATAATCTAAAAGTGCAAGTATTACAGGGTGTTCTGTGGGTAGCAGAACTAACAGGAGGGCTTCCTGTTGGGTTGTCCTTTGTTCTTTGCACCCTCTGACTACACCCTAACAAGGCAAGAAACAAAACATGCAGCTGCTAATATGCAACTGCATGCAAGACTGTTGGCTAGCTAATGGATTCCCACACAGAACATGTAACAGCTGAGTTGTCTTTTTTTCTCATGAGGGCTCCCACTTCTTCAAAGTCACTGGTTTTCATTAGATTTATAGGAGTATACTTCATTCTAAGATTTTTTTTTTTCTCTCCCTTGAAGTCAATTGAAAATGTCCAAAAAGGTTTAATAACTATGGGAAGGCCTGGTAGCCTGATCACAAAGGTTTAGTTTCCTTAGGACAAAAGGCTAAAAAAACCCCCAACCCTTTAATAATAGTAGAAAAGGAACTTAAAATTTGTTCTTCCTCTGAAAAAACTTTCTGGACAATAACTGGAGAAGTGATTAGGTCTTTCCATTAAGCAAAGGTATAGACTGTAGACTTTTTTACACTCTACTTCCATTGAGTGAAACAGCTGTGAGGCTTAGAGACTTCCTGGCAAGAGAAAAGTTCTAAAAAAAATATTTGAAATACAGAATCTCTAATACTTACCAGGTTTAAAGAAAACATATTATTATATACATTTGTGACAGCCAGTCTCTGTGTTAGCTATCCATGTGTCCCAGCTGCTTGATACCTCCAGCACCAGTTATCTATTGTCTGCTTCTGGGTTGTAAACACTCCACGGGATACAGGACTATCAACTATCATTTACCCCATATTAGCACACTGCATAGAGCTTTTAAGCCTTTTTGGTCCTTACAAGTATGACTAGCATTAAATACTGTAGAAAAAATGAAAAAGCTGTGCTGATGGAGTAGATCTATAATTCTTTTAAGCTACTCCACTGCACATCACACATGGCACACTACCTCTCTTCAGCTTTTCACAGCAGTCTTTCCTTTATGTAAACACAAAAACCCAAAGATTTTTCGGTAATTCCAGACATTCTGTCTCTTATTCATTAAAGAAAAAAAAAAACCCAGTAACTTTACTGCACACTACTTTGGATAGCTTTTTTTCTCGAAGTAGTTGAGTGATAATATACTATCGCCCTTGTAGCCATATGCCAAGGAAGTTTCCTACGAAGAACTACAGCGACAGCTCTTTCAGAGAATCAGATCATCACAAATTCGCAATATATACAGATCTATTCTCTTGGCTACTTATGTTCCTGCCCATCTGCTGGAGTGGCAAGGTGCCTGCTTGCAGACTGATGTGTCAGTTTCAATAAAGCAAAAATAACAATCAAAGAAAAAACCAAGCTTCCAGCTGACATAATACTTCCATTACTCATACTTCCACAAGGAATCCCTTCTTGGTCACAGCAATACCATATGCTTCTTTCACACAACACCTAGTGACACTTGTGCCAAAATTCAGTGGTAGGAGAAAAGAAGACCATGAGTTCACAGCTGCCAGGATGACAGACTGTATATAGCAGTGGAAACCTCAGAAGTACACTAAGGCAACGTGTGGTGTCTAAACATGTCACAAAGAAGCACAACTGGTATCTGTGGCTAGTAAAGGCATTAATCTCTGAAGTGTATAAATTGTAACTGAGATATTTCAATTTGCCTCCTCTAACTCCATATAAAAAAAATAGTCTAAAATATTTTTTTCAACTTGTGTCTCTTAGGCAGGTGTTTAACATTCTGTATTTATTATTCTCCTGGAACCTTCATATCAGTATGTCCACATTAAAATGAAGTAATTTCTGACAAGCCCAAATTTAGCATGGGATTTGAAAGGCAAACTGAGTTAATTCCTGTTTGCATGTGATGATGATAAAAAACATTCACCAAGAGAGATTTTTGCCTTTGTGCAGGAAGAGGGAAACTCATTGTTTTCAAAGGACTTACACAATTTGGTATGCAGTAAGCAACTCCATGAAGAATGTACAAAAACAGGATTCAATGTATTCCTTTTAGACGAGCTGACTCCAAGGTTAGCAGGAAGAAAAGCTGGTTAATGCTTGTTTATCCTATCCTTCCTGAATCTAGTGAGCAGGTCTGCTGAAAAACAAAAGCCTTTCACATAGTTACTTCCTGGGACAGAGCAGAATTTTTAACTTTGAAGTAAATGTAGTTTTGGGCAAAGTATGATCCCAAAATGCCATTATTTGGTTCCCAGTTTAGAGGCAAACTTCCAGACTAGCTCCATATATCTTAGATTTTAACCAGGTGAGATGGTTAATACAACACCACTAGGGAATTACATGTCAATTTTGGAAATCTGCATTTATACCAAACACTTAAATGACAAATTTGAACCTGACCAGGTAACAGCAGAGTCCTCCACCAAAAAGCCTGAGTGAAACAGCTTGGCCAATGAACATAGTGAAATAGTGACATCTATGTTTGAAAAATGTTTTCATATGGATATCAGGATGCTCTGAAAGGCTTCCAACTTCATGCCTATATTGACTCGTATGCACAGGTTGTAACACGCATGTAACAGTGCAGAACCAGGACTTGGCTGACCAGGGGTCAGATCCACAGAGGAATGTAGGCTCCACAATGCTGAACGCACTTCAGTGATACCATGTAGCCCTTGGCTTTGAAGCCTATCTCTCTCTCTACCCTGCAAAGGAAGAGTTAAATATTTCAGAATGAGCACCAAAAAAACCCCAGTATTTTGGGCAAGTCAACCTATAATTGTCAATAGAAAGACTACAACAAAAGTCTTAAGCTCCCCTTTCCAGAGTTTTGGCATTGTATTTACCCCAGCAAGAAGACATATCTGCAAAGAGGCATGGGTATTTGAGGGATCTAGCCCCTCAGTTGGCTCAGCCTGGTATGCAATCAGTGTGCATGCCTGCATTGCAGCTGGGTATGTCCTCAACAGTTCCTGAACACCAACATCTTCTACAGAATGGACACCTGTCAGTGGCTGTTCTAGTCTAAGTTAAAGTCAACAGTTCTCGAGGACATGTGAAAACTTGTATCACATTTTCCTGGTGAATAAAGCTATGGAGGTTATTATATACATGCAACAAGAATTGAAAACCTATTTGTGTTGCAGTACAGATGAATGCCATGGTGTATAATTTATAATTTGTAATTCACAGCTCATAATTGTTCTTAGTGAATGGGACACATATTGTAGATTAATACTGACATTTTTCTTATTGCAGACTGAAAGAATCTTATAGTCTGCAATTTCCTAATTAAACAGGATGTGCAATCACAGAATGAAAAAAAAGCTCTGATTACCTTAGCCTATGTCAGGTCAAAACATTTTTCCAGTAAAACTACAAGGGTGAGGGTTAATGAGCAGTGTTAGTGTAAAATAAAGTTAATGCTGCATATTAGCACCAGCAGATACCATTACTTCTCAACTATTGCATTGCCTCACAACTAAATATTTCATTTTCATATTTCATATTCATATTTCAGTGCTACCATTTAAAGAGAAAAATCTCCTGGGATTGTACCTACTACCCAGAAAGAATATACTAAAAGAGACTGAAACACGCAAAAGATCAACAGTCATCAAAGAGTATCATAGCGGTGTATGGCAGAAGGGGAGGGAGAAAGAAGGAAGAAAATTGCATAGATTAAACTGATTTCCAATCCTGTGAGCTTTTTGCAGCAAGCCAGCAAGCCAAGGCAATTTCTTCAGCCTGTAGTTTCCCTCCAGCTGCCCTCCTTCCTGAGGGCTCAGTGGAAGCAGGTCACAAGCTGCACAAATTGTTATGGCAGCTGCCACCTGCACCTAGCTGCCTCCTTTTGAAGGATCCCTCAAGAATTGTCACTGATTTATTTCAGATTTCTAGGAAGCATCAGATCTACCATATAAGCAGAAGAGAACTATATGTGTAACTGCTTTTTCTGGTCAGGACCTGAGAAGTACAGCTCACTGCTACCATTAGGAAAAAAAACACTGCTCACTGACTAGAAAAATTTGCCATCAGGCAAACATAGGTATGTGTCAAAATTTTCTGTGTTTAAAAGGCCACCTCTTCTTTCCTCATTTGTCCAAATTAAGCACTTCCTAAGCATATCAGGATTAGGAACTTCTAGCAGGGACTCATGAGGACCAGAAATGGAAATGTCAGAACACTACAGAAATGGCAAGATGCAAGACTTAAAAGTGTCATTTGTTGACTTTTTTGACGTGGCCATTTTTAAATACTCTTCTCACCAGAAACTTGGTGTGTCTGCTCCACACATCCCTATGCTTCCACTTCCCCTGCTTCGCAGTGACACAGAAACACAATGATTTACAAGATAAGTCATTTGTATATAGAGAGCAGCTCTTACAGTAATGATATGCCAGCACCCTTTTCAGTGTGAGAAATGCAGGCAGTGCAGTGAGTGCAGAGGGAATTGTGACAACCTCTTAAACCTGTACAGAACCAAAAGGCAGAACACTGATGCACTGCTCTGCAATGCAACTATGGGCTCCCTTCTGGCAAAGCCAGAGGAGCCACAATCACAGAACACATTTGCCAGGAAAATCTACTGGTAATATGAGAACCCAGATGTCCTCCCCTGGTTATCTGGACAAGAATGAACAAGACCTTTTCTGTACAACAAACATGGAATCTTTTCCACTCCTTTTCACTAGAAAGTGAAGAACAGGGAAGAAACAAGTAGGTAGCCCTGGACCTGTCCAAGGGATTCTGTTAAACAGAACACCCCCTATAAAATAGTCAAGATATTGTAATCTTTCTCACTGTTGTCCTGACAATTTCCACAGGGCAAGAAGAACAACCTTATTCCAAGAAAACAGAAAAAAAAGAGTCAAGCAAAACCTAGAAGCCACACTTCAAATGTGCCCAGTACCAAATGAACTAAACACCCTAGTCCTGGCCAGCATGCAAAGTGCCATAAGACTGAATTTCTGTGGGAAGAAGAAAACTACTTTCACAAACCACCCTGTAAAGCTACCAGCACTACCACTGCTACAGTGGTAATTTAGAGAAACAAATAGTTATTATGTTTACTCTGTGCCCACCTTGACTGAGCTTCACAACAACAAATAAACAGTTCAAAGCCATAACAATGCTGACAAGGATGAGTGGGTGTAAGTTTATGTTAACTAACCTTTTGAAAATGAAAGCTTTTTCTAGAAGGCATGAATGTATCAGGAATTAGAGTTAACTTTTCCAAAACAAGTGCAGTGTATATACCATATACAGAGCAAGAGAGTGCCAATATACACACAAACCCCCTTGCTCTGAAAACAATCAGTCCTCCTACACAAAAATTAACAATCCTTTGCCTTCACAATGGCCACATTCTTACAAGCAGAAGCTGGGGCAGGTTCATCTACCAGCTCCACAGAGCAGCTCAGCAGTTCACACCAGGCTGCTGAGCACAACTGTGGACACTCCATGCCAGGGACTAACACATAATTTTCCTGCACCAGTTTCAAGTTTTCTTCTTCACTCCAGACTAAATAGATTAGAGACCTAAATAGAATAGAGATCTGCTGTGGAGATCTCTGCACCAAGCAATTCCCATACTGACTTTCTGTGGCTTTTTCAGTAAGTGTAAGAATTATTTATATCTACCTGTGGAAACATGTTAGCCTAAAAGTACATTTAAGTGGGCAGTCTGTACTGGCACCCAGACTCACACACTGGTAAATAAGTCCTCTTTCAGGGATGCTCAGAGTGTCTGAAAATATGGTTTACTAACTGATTTGCCTGAGCCTGGATTAGGTACTTCTTGTACTTGTTTCTAACAAACTTTCAGTCCTAGAAATACCACGAAAGAAACTGGATTCACATCAGAGGGGCTCAAAATCTTCTTTTTCCTCCAGCATAACCTAGTCTATTGCCTTGTTCATAGTGAAAGAAATCATAGAATAGGAAGGAAAAGCCCTTCATTCTGAGGAAAAAAGCTCCCAGTGTAATCCAGCAGATGAAGACTTGTGATACAGAGCGGCTATAGAAATTTCTGAAAGAAAAATGTATCACACACTTAACAGAATTATTAAAGCACCAGTATTTTACTGGGTTTTATAATTAAACACAGTTAGTTATTCAGGCTACCAACAGAATCTGAGAGGAACTTCAGAACAGACTGCACAAGTCAGCTGAATAGGTAAATACAATGGCAAACAAGTTCAGTAACATCAAATAAGAACTAAAATACTCTGGAGAAAAAACTTTATGGCTAGGAGTCCTAAATGTTTCCAATTAATAGTATCAGTTCTGAAGGAAACTGACATGCTACTGTAGCCCAGTGAAGACCTTCATTCAATGAATAGGTGCTGTTAAGAAAAGGATAGGAAACACTGAAGTCCATTAATGAATGGGAGATGGGACAATAATAAAAATAGCATAGTACTTCTGTAGAAACCAGCAGTGTAGGCTCAGCTGGAATTTTGTATGCCATTACCAGGGATTCTACATCAAAACAGGTGGAATTATTTCCTAACAAGCTCTTCAAAACATAACAAACAAACAAACAAAAGAGCCTTAAAGACTCTCTTCCATAGAAAACCGGTAAAACTGGTAATAACGTGTAAAATAATGATGGCACAAATCTTGGAAATTTTTTCATTCTGCATCATAATACAAGAATGTACAACTGAATAAAAGGTGAGAAACTGAATATCAAACTATTTTTTCAACACCCTTTGAAAGATACAGCAAGCTTCATGCTTCTGGAGTTTAGTCAACATCTAACAGTCTCACTCTCTACAGGTGACTTCACATTGACCTATTGCTAGCCCTTCCCCTAAAAGACAAGGTACATTGCTAGACAGATCACTGCTGCATTCAAGTAATTCCTGTGATCCTAGCAACTAGCAGAAACTTGGTGTTAGTGCCCTC
>NW_010120089.1:0-5341 GCF_000699245.1 Pterocles gutturalis | reverse complement strand
CATTCTTGTCACTACACTGACCTCTGGTGGGTTGCAGGAAAGTCGTACAGACACGGAGCAGATAAAAAGCCAAGGAAATCACACCCTGAAACTTTGTTAGGAATTCAGCAAAAGGCATGCAGAAAGCCTGGCGCTGAAAATGCTCCAAAACACTTAAGACAACAGGGCAGGAGCAATATCGCACTAATGACTCACTGTTCACACAGGACTTTAGAGATATTTTGGCTTGTACTCACAAGGCTCCCTTGAGATACTCTCTTTATCAGCTTGTGTTAGGATTTCCTATAACATCACTAAAATATTATATTGTGTACACAGCAGCCCCTTATTCTATATGAGGAAAAGGAAGAAAAGCATAGGTGGATCTGCAAGCTTTCTATGCAACACACATCCCAAACTAAACTGTGTATGTTAAACTCTAACCTTTCTTGGCTCCACTAAGGTTATATGTAACTATTTTTCTCTATGTTTTTTTCTATTGTTACACATTTTAATTGCACCCAAAGCCAAATCATTTGTTTTTAGGAGTTCTGACAGTTTCAGTGACCTATTTTGTGGCATGTTGCCACAAATATTGGCACTGGCAACACTCATGAAGCAGTTAATTGACGCTGGGAACAGGAACAAGAGGCCACAAGCCGGGAAGGGCAGGAACTGGTTTTCCCACTGAAGAAAGCACAACAGGGGAATTTGTACCCTTACAGGTTACTGTTGGAATTCACTCAGGAAAACCAAGGACACACCCAGACAGAGTGGAACAAAACAAGACATTTATTACAAATTCAGGTTTTGACAGCTTATTAGTGTCCCAGGAAATCAATGGACTACTGAAAGGGAGGAGGAGCCACAGCCATTTCTACTGCACAGTCCTTGCAGAGTGAGACTGAAGTTTGAATTTGGTCGGATTATTAACTTCACTCTCCCTCGCATGTGGTGGTAAATTTATAAGAAACTAACATAATTAACATGACATTTTCCAGGGGAAGAAAAAAAAAAAGCCATCGTCTGAGGATGTCAGTTGTCAGCTGTTGAATTACACTTTGGAAATAGGAAATAAGAGTGAATGAAGAGATCATTGCTGCTGTGCAGTACTTTCTAGAATTAAAGTAATGCCATCAAAAACCTAAACAGGCTCTTCTAGTGCTAACTTGTCAGAAACTTCTCAGGTCTGATAAGATACTTCAGTTATATAAAGAGACCTTTTGGGCATGCTCACGAAGTGCTCAACAATATTTAAACAGAAAGGGAAAAACCTCAGCTTGGGTAGCTGGTAAGGCTCACTTCAGTCCTGGGTTCTAAGCAGTCCAGTGGAGCTGGAAAACACAACTCCTGTCCACACCTACTTGGAGACACAGGCACCTCACTGCTGGAAGACTGCAGTGCCACTCACAAGCTGTTTTCTGGATTTAAAATAAAATAGTGGAGAAGTACACATCAGTAAGCATAGACATTATCACCGCTCCCTCACATGCTTTCTCTATTTGGCAGGACACCACATAGTGCATGCAACACTTGGTGGGTCTTTTGCCTAGCCAGATGACGATCTTTCACAAAATCTTCATTAACTTAATATTTCTCTATCACTTTTGACAAATTTGGCTGGAACCAGCTTAAAAAATACCACTGACACAAAGCAAAATAATTTCAGTGATTAAATCATTAATCACATCTTTCAGAAACCAAACAGAAAAAAATGTCTCACTATTAAATTCAAAACCAGAAAGGCTGAGTGTCTCAAGGCTTTCACTAGGTAGGTAAGCTTTTCTGTCTTAAAAACTGCAGGGTCAAGTTCTCTCCTTGTGTCTGGTGGCTAAGCTGACAGACTGGAATACCTTAGCCACTGCATGCCACATGTCAGTGGTTTAGCTCAGATCCCCCATAAGAGGCCATGAGAGCTACAACAGGGCTTTGTAGCAGAGCAGCTAACCATGCAATAGCATGCAGTAATCTGTGGCAGAACAACAAGGCAGACTGCTGGGACAGCAATGTCTTAACCTGCCAAAGCACAATTTGCGAGCACCTTCTGTTAATGCTCCTAGACACTTAAACGTGGCAGCAAGGTAACTGTTTCTACCTCAAGAGGATACTTTTATCCACCAGATCATTAAGAACTATTGTTAATTATGCCCTCAATTTACCAGGTGCTGGTTTCATGAGAATAGTTACAACAAATAAAGTGTTCGTGGATTCAGAGATTAGCAATTTAGACTCATTCTGATCATCTAGAATAGAGCCCACAGAAGTGCCTGACATGAAGTCATTCCTTTCTGAATTATACTGTCACTTTCAGAAAAATCCCACCCTTGATTGGACTAAGTCAATCAGATTTTTAAAAAAATCAGAAATGGAGAATCCCTTCCTGTCCTTTGTAAATCATTCCATTTTCACTGTCTTGCAAGTTGTTCACTAAGGAGAGGAACCACAGGATTTATGAGTGACGTCCTTAACCCATGTCTATCACATGAAAATCACTTTAGCCATTGTTTCCCTATGGTATCCAATTGTTTGAGGAAGTTTGTGGATGACACCAAGCTGAGAGGCTTGAGGGAAGGGATGCCATTCAGAGGGACCTTGACAGGCTTGATGGCTGGGTCCATATGAACCTCATGAGGTTCACCAAGGACAAATGCAACGTTCTGCACCTGGGCTGGGGCAATCCCCAGTATAAATACAGACTGGGGGATGAATGGATTGAGAACAGTCCTGAGGAGAAAGACTTGGGGGTACTGGTGGATGGAAAACTGGACATGAGTCAGGAATGTGCGCTTTCAGCTCAGACAGCCAATTGTATCCCAGGATGCATCAAAAGGAGCGTGGCCAGAAGGTTGGGGAAGGTGATTCTGCCCCTCTAATTGTCTCTCATGAGAGCCCACCTGGAGTGCTGCATCCAGCTCTGGAGTTCTTAGTACAAAAAAGACATTAACATCTTTGTGGGAGACATGGACAGTAGGACGGAGTGCACCCTCAGCAAGTTTGCCGATGACACCAAGCTGTGTGGTGTGGTGACACACTGGAGGGGAGGGATGCCATTCAGAGGGACCTTGACAGGCTTGATGGCTGGGTCCATATGAACCTCATGAGGTTCACCAAGGACAAATGCAACGTTCTGCACCTGGGCTGGGGCAATCCCCAGTATAAATACAGACTGGGGGATGAATGGATTGAGAACAGTCCTGAGGAGAAAGACTTGGGGGTACTGGTGGATGGAAAACTGGACATGAGTCAGGAATGTGCGCTTTCAGCTCAGACAGCCAATTGTATCCCAGGATGCATCAAAAGGAGCGTGGCCAGAAGGTTGGGGAAGGTGATTCTGCCCCTCTAATTGTCTCTCATGAGAGCCCACCTGGAGTGCTGCATCCAGCTCTGGAGTTCTTAGTACAAAAAAGACATGGACCTGTTGGAGGGGGTCCAGAGGAAGGCCACGAAGAACATCAGAGGGATGGAGCACCTCTCCTGCGAAGAACAGCTGAGACTTGGGGTTGTTCAGCCTGGAGAAGAGAAGGCTCTGGGGAGACCTTATTGTGGCCTTTCAGTACTTGAAGGAAGCTTATAAGAAAAATGTAGAGAGGCTCTTTACCAGGTCCTGCAGTGACAGGACAAGGCATAATGGTTTTAAACTAAAAGAGGGGAGCTTTAGACTGGACATAAGGAAGAAATTCTTTACTATGAGAGTGGTGAGGCACTGTAATAGGTTGGCCAGACAAGCTGTGGATGCCCTGGAAGTGTTCAAGATCATGTTGGACCGAGCTACTGAAAGATATCCCTGCCCATGGCAGGGGGGTTGGACTAGAAGGTCCTTTCCAAGCCAACCCATTCTGTGTTTCTATGATTCAGTAACAACTTCTGGGGACACCTGAAAGGACCAAGTTTTTCATATAATCAGTTGGTGTTTTATAGATAGAATGCTTTCTCGTGTAGCTTTTTGAGCTCTCCTGTATCCCCAGACAAAAGTAACAAGTGTCACAAACACGAAATGGTTTTTATTCACAATACAGTTCAAGTAGGTAATCAAAGTCTGGACTAGTTCCATTTGACTTAAACTTTTGTCCAGGCAGCTGTCCATGAGCTACAAAACAACACTTGTCTGTATCTGCAAAATGGACTAACAGATCTGTGCTTATTTACTAGCTTGACTGTCAGCAACAATCTGATCAGTGTCCTCTGTAAGACAAACTATTTCTGTAATTTAAGTATCACTTTAGTCAAAGTGCTGATGTTTATGCATGCATAAGTTAGGCTTGAGGCAATCTTCTTTATGTGGAAAAGAGAATTTTGAACGACAAGCCAAAGCTACTGAAGGTGAATTTGCTTAAAATTAATGTTAACATTTATTAGTTTTGCTACAAACTTAAATACAGCACTAATACACCCTCCCTGTTTTAGAGATATGCCTATGCATGATGACACAAAAACTAATTTCTGTAAAGCAAACTGAGCATAAATTGCCAAAAGAAGAATCCTGCACTCCTGCAAGTCTGTACACTGCTCCAGAATCTGAGTGGTGACATTTGCTTTCCCCTCAGCTTTTACTTGCACGTATGTTTTTTCCCCAGCTATCAAGGCTGCAATGAATCATGCCTCTTCTGTTCCACCTGGGCATCTGGCAGCCCTTTTATGACCTCCTGTAGTTCAGCTAAGATGTCACACATCAGGCTGTCCTGCAGAAATGACGTTGCAACTGCACAACACGTAACCGCTCTCTCTGCTATTCCCAGTAGGTAAAAGAGCTACAAGAAGCAAGCAGGCCACAGCAGCTGTAAGAAGCAGAACAAGAAAAGCAGCTAAGAGAACCATACATTTTTTTTAGCTAGTACTAGACTCATTCTGCATCTCACTTTTTCTCCAGACCTGGTCCCAGTTTGTAGTCCTGGTGTAGTTGCTCTACTCCCGTTCTCAGAGACTTCCAAACACGGTACGTACAGCCTCCACTTGCAGGGTCAGCACAGCTGGGAACTGTGCACCCAGCCTGGAGCCTCTGCCAGCACCGCCGAGCTGGATGCCCGGGGCTTTTGCACACTTGGTGGGCCTTCTCTGAGGCTGGTTGCTTTGCACGTGCTCCTCCAGCCGGGGAGCAAACAGCAGCGCACCACCGACACGATCCCACACGAGTGTGACCACACACCACATCGGGATCTTCACGTGCAGCTGCCTCACGCCCCCTCCCAACCGCACCTGCCACAGAAACGCAGACCCAGCGTGCTGGCAAGGGAAACCCAGCGCAGCCTGTGAGCGCTAGGAGCACCTCCCACCAGAGCGTGCTGCCCTGCGGCAGGGAAGCTTCACGGAGGGACAGCTTCAGGCAGGAGAGACGCTGTCTGTGGCAGCCTAACTGCCCCGGACA
>NW_010120088.1:1429-1670 GCF_000699245.1 Pterocles gutturalis | reverse complement strand
GCATGCTCCGGGAGAAGTAGCTTGGACAGCTGTAATGTTTCTGTGGCATGCCTTTCCTTTCATGGGGTGTCTATTTTGCAACCCCCAAGTGTTTTGATCCCGGGAGGAAGGGGGCGGGGGTGTTTACCCTGGCACCGCGTGGCCGGCGCAGGGATCCAAGCGGCGCTGGGCATGCCTGAATTTCACATGCAGCAGCAGTTCTAGCAACATCTGCTGGCTGATAAAAGGTAGGCTGCGGGGC
>NW_010120088.1:692-952 GCF_000699245.1 Pterocles gutturalis | reverse complement strand
TATCTGAGCCCCTTGCACCGGCTGAGCAGCTGTGAGTGATCTCTGTCCTATTTGGCGGCGTTAGCGCGCGGCCCTGGCGCTGTCGGGCTGCAGCTCGGGGTGGCACGGCTGCCTTGGCCCCTCACGCTGCGGGTGTAGCCCCGTTATCCCCTGAGCCTCGGGGAAAAGCTGCAGTGGGGTGCTCGGGGTGCAGCCCGGGGATGGGGCTCTGCTTGGCCCCGGCACCGCCCGCGGCTGCTGCTGTCCCAGGGCTGCGGGGG
>NW_010120088.1:0-483 GCF_000699245.1 Pterocles gutturalis | reverse complement strand
CAAACCTTTGCCCTCCGTCCCCTCGGCTGACCTGGAACGAGAGCATCTCCCTGCACGGAGCTGCTGGGGCACGAGCCCCGGCACCCCCGGGGGGCAGAGTGTGATGGGGACGCCCCCGAAGGCAAGGGTGCGAGCGTTTGTCCCCCCAGCTGCAGCTTTGTGGCGGGTCCTGCACATACCCTGCGCTGTCCCACAGCGTGGTCGGTGCCTCCTCCCCAGGCGGGGGGTCTGCAGGTGCCCGCGGCGCTGGCCGGAGGGGGGGACAGATGAGGCTGGAGCGGGGCAGCCAGGGCCCTGTCCCCCCCGGCCCGCCCGGGTCCTGCTGTGCAAATCCAGCCCGGCCGGTGGCTGGATTAGTGCGATTGTGTGCACTCGCCAGAGCGTGGCAGATGAAATGAAATTGTGTCTCCAGACCCCAACTGGGACTAATTCGACACTGAAATGAGCTTAATCCTCGGGTTCTTCCGACCAGCCCGTCCCTCC
>NW_010120087.1:20702-22800 GCF_000699245.1 Pterocles gutturalis | reverse complement strand
ACACACCTGCTCAATTTGGTATCATCAGTCCTTTCTGTCCCTGAAAAATCTGTAACCTGCAGGTTGGACTCTGAAGAGTGATTCAACAACCTAGGTGTGCCAAATAAATAAATAAAAATGGAGATTTACTAAGTCAAAGACCTGAGACATATAAACATACCTCTGTATTGCAATGACTGAAACACCCAACTTTCAGATTGGTCCCAGCATCTGTTTTATATTTTACCCAGTGACTGTTTAATACAGCAGTCAAAACACTAGTATCTCCCTTTCCTTGCAACAGGCTGGCTTATTCCTGCTCCACGGTGATTTATTTGACAGCAAAAATCAGCAGGTAGATTCAAGTAGAAAAATTTTAAGTCGTAGTGATAAACGACAAATATTGCTTGGATGGGAAGTAATTAAGATTGTGATGATACGTTCAGCTCAGGAGGTGAGGAAAACAGAAATAACACTTAGTATCTGCAGTCAATAAGCACTGCAGTATTTTGTCAATTAAAATCCTACAGCGAAGGGAAAGCACAAAGTACTTGCAAGATGATGACTCATTTCTTGCTCAGAAGAATGCTACATGCTTTCACAACTAGATTTCTTCTCACCTGAGCCCCATGTAATAACATCAGATTTGACATCTATTGAATTAAAATATCATGGGAAATAAATAATCCCAATCTCTGTCAAAACCCACCCCTACCTGGACAACCATTTCAGTTGCCACTTTTGAACTACATCATCCCAAAAGCTGGATGATAATGATGGAAATTCTTAGGTGGTACACGGTTAGGTTTTGCTATGGTTCAGACCATGCTGCTGACATTACATAAGCATCATATTAAGATTAAAAAAAAAAAAAAAAAAAAAAAAAAAAAAAAAAAAAAAAAAAAAAAAAGGAAAAAAAAAAAGAAGAAGAAAAAAAGGAAGAAAAAATATAAGGAAAAAAATAAGGAAAAAAACATTCTTGCAGCAGAAATTTCTGCAGTAGATAGAGGATGAATAGACACCAGGGGTTCCTTTTACACCAAGGAGTGAGCAGCACAAGACTTAGTTTGACCAAACCATGATGCCTAGCTTGATTTCAGATGCTTTGATTATTGTAACTCCTTTTTTACACTGGAAAAATTTCCCTGCCTTAAAACTGTCTATAGCGAGTCTGCTAATATTTTTGAAGACTCCCAAGAAGAAGGATTGACTTTATGCTTTATTTCCCCCCCTGCCTAGGAAGAAATTCATATGGAGCTCCTAAGCAGTAATGCAAAGGTAGGAAAGATAAGTGCAGTAACTGATCTTCACTGAAACCCAAAAGACCAAATACAATTTAAGTACTCTACTATTTGTTAGTATAAACATCCATAGCGAATGTAAAAATAGAGTTTTAGCCTACTGAGGTTCTGCAGTAGTTAAGCAAAATGCGCATAACATTTTGCACTGCACTTCTTTGCAACACACGGTTTTAGGGAATTAACCAACTGTCCTCTGTTTATTTTAAAGCAAGATAGAAGAAACTAATATTCTGTTTTTATCTGCAGCTTTCAAAAGTACAGAGAAAAAAAACAGCAAAAGAAATCATAAAATACATTGTAATCAACAGATAATCCAAAAAGCTGCCTTAAACAGAGTTTTAAGACTCTATGGCAATCTAAAGTTTATATAAACTTCAACTAAGCCTCTTAGTATAGGTATTTAAGCATTATGGAAATTTGATTTTTAACTTAGTATAGTACAAAAAGGCCTTTATTCTAGCAAGTATATGAGTTGAATTTGAATGTTAAACAGAGATTATTGGCTATTAAAGCCACCATAAAGTACGGATACAGAGATAGCTAACATGAGTCACCCAAACCGAAGACTTTGGGCAAAGATTTCTTTCAAAATACCCATGTTTCTATGAAAAAATATTAATTAAAAGTAGATTAGCATGTTCCTAGAATAAAAATGCATTATCTACTAAAATAGCTAACAGCAAAGTACTATATTCAGATAATATAGAGCGCCAGAGAGGGAAGGATGTGACTAACTCTTCTCTGACCTACAAGGTTTAATCTTTCCTTATTTAAAAAAAAAAAAAAAAAAAAAAAAAAAAAAATAAAAAAACACAAAT
>NW_010120087.1:13565-20673 GCF_000699245.1 Pterocles gutturalis | reverse complement strand
GAATAATTTGGTTTAAACAACCATCCACCAATATACTGGAAGCAGACATGTCTCTTTCCGAATTCAGAGGCAAGAGCATATGGTAACCTGTTAGCAACCAGCTGGTCAGGAAGACTAAACGTTAATCGTTTAAGATATTAATTAGCAGAACAACAGTTTGTTCATTTGTTTCTTATTGGTGATCAGTTCTTCAGAGGTGTTTTTAGACTTCACAATGCAACTGTTATGTGCCTTAAAGAGTGTTTTGAAAAAATAAGGGAAGCCAAAACCAATTGTTTTCAAGAGAAAACCAAAGTATTTCAGAAGAAATGAGATAACAAGGTTACTGGTCACTGCACATGTGATTTGCTTTGATCACAGCCTGTGATCAGGAAGAGATTGATACAAATGTGGAGGAGAGGTTTGCTCCTAACAACCACCCACTTTCCAGTCCTGGTCCTCCAAAAAGTAACAGGCAAGGAGCTGAGGACTGACATTGGCCTTGGTGTGTCACACATCTTCCCAGTGTAATTTTCCTATTTGATCTTCTTTAGACTTTATTCTCAGAGGGAATCATTGTCTATGACCATTGCCAAAAGAAAGTACTTAAAGCTGCTATCAGTGAAAATGTATTTATTAACCTTTGTGGTCCTTCACAAGAAGTTTCCAGCTTCTACAGGAATTTAGGGAAAATAATAATTTTTAAAAACGGGATCTTTAAATCTGCTCTTGTTTTCTTTCAACTATGAAATGCTCCTGCAAAGGAGATTTGTGTCATTTAAAAGGCCATCTACTTAGGTAAAGAATTAGATTTCACTCTTTGTCAGTTTTATGTTGCTAAAAATGCTTTTTGTCCCTTTCCTGCTCTTTCTGCAGAAATACTGTCTTATACAACGTGGGTAAACAATACATTTAATTGACTTTGTGGTGCCAAGTGGAGCATAGAGTCGGTGTGGGGTAGCATTCATAGCTACCAAAACAGCTCTCTGGAAAAGACTGTTATTATTTTGTGGTACATGTCTTCTCTCAAAATGTCATTTGGCTTTATGAGCGTCCTGGACTGTAACTTTTTGGAGTAATGAATAAAAGACATGAGTCATAGCGATTTTTTTCTTTTTCTTTTTCTTTTTTTTTTTTTTTGAGGGGTTTAATACAGTTGTTTGAAATATTACATGTTTGAGAGAACTTTATGTAATCCAACAGGGACCTGGATAGTAAATCAATGTTAAGCAGGTAACACACCCAAGGGAAATTGGAACCATTGTCACATTTGGCACACTTATTTGTTATATTTATGAGCTCATCCAGTTATTTACTGTTATAAAACTCCCAGTGTGTCAGAGTGGGATCCTCTAAGGATTTTTCTCCTGTCTCCAATGCATCTTAAATTATTTCCATTTCATAGCGAGGGTACAAGAGTCATGTGGGGCTTCCAATTCTCAGTCAGGACCTACACAAGTTACTACTTCAAGTAAGTATCATGAGACAGGATCGAGCCACAGAAACAAGTTACTATAAAGCAGTTAGGTATGAATTTATCACCTGCTAGTTAGCTTGCAATATCTATTCTCATACATAGTTTTTAACCAAAACAAGTGTGCCAAAATCGGGGTAGGTTACCAAGCTCTACAGGACCAGGACAAATTCAGAGTTTGCCTGAGCACTAGTGAAAAGGGAGCTAAAGAGCTGTAAAGATAACCTTATAGAGCTTATTTTGTGGAAAAAAATCTGCTGGATAAAACAAGATGAAACTGCAAGTTTAGGCACAATCACACCTGTAGGCTGGAAAGGTCTGGACCTGGCTCAAGCACCTCTGCAGCACCCTCCAAAAGGCTTCAAAAATGCATCCAAATAAAACCTTTCTACTCACAGCCTGCTTAGATTCTTATAAACTTCTAAACAACAGCTTGAATTATATTACCACCAGTGGATATGTGTTGTTTTGTTGCACGAGGATGCGGCTCCTTCTGAGTACTTACGCTCTTCGCTGAATTTGGAGGATGCACATCAATGAACCAGAACCCTGCTTCCAGTGCAACCAACCAATTCATACTTTTTTTTTCATATATTCATTGTGATTAACTGCTCTGCGCTTCTGCTGTGGGAAACAGAAGTCTTGTGTCTTGGGGCAAAACCGAAAATAAAACCCACTAAATCTTCATACAGCCAAGGAAAATGGAAATATTTTATACATTCAAATCCAAGTTCTGCTGGATAACAAAGATTAGGAGCTAAAAAAGCAAAGAAAGTCCAAATAGATAACACAGATGTAGGCTCAATTATAACCATATGGTTAGTATATTCATCTTTGAAGAGCTTGCTGCTGGGTTTCTTTAGAAAACAGCTTTAATAAGCAGAAAGCAGAGTAGTCCTGACATGAGTCACAGGTTTCTCTCCAAGCAGTCCGGTGTAGGGATGTTGTAATGGATGCTGGTGAACAGCAGCCCAAACACCCTCCTACCCAAAGAGCTGAAAATGGGCTACATCCGGTTAAGGATCCGCATGAAGTGGAAGATTAGGACATTTACTGGGATGAAAGGAGCTCACGAGTGTCGCTGCCGCAGCTCTTGCTTCCATGTGCCATCACCTCTACTGTTCTTTACCAAGTGAAAGACTTCCAAAACTACAGATAGCTTTACAGCTGTAGCTTTACAACTGCTACAAATTGAAGTACCTCAAACAAACCAAAATAATAAATTTTCCAAAAGTGTCCAAAACTTTAATTCTTATGACATGCTACTGAATTAATTTCCCATTCTTTTTATTATATTTTTATTTCCTTCTTCCTAAAAAGAAACAATGGGGTCTCCACAGTCTTCTGTGCAGGAAAAGAGCACCTTCTGAGTTTTCACATGGCTATTACCATCACCTGGTTTTTAATTCAAATTCCAGGACCTTGTCCTTACTTTAGTCCTTCCTTTTTTTTTTTTTTTTTTTCTGGGCAAACTAGTTCTCAATTCTAGCTTTCTTAATGCATTAGTAGTGCATTTTGCTTTAATTTACTACTCATTTGATTTTGGTATAGGGGAAGTTGTCTAAAATGATGTGAAATAAGTTTTGAAAACAGCTGCAGTATTTAGAATGATAATTGGATTGGCCAGAGATGAGTCATAAGTAACAAAACTCAAGGACTAAAAATTTGATGCTATCTTGTTTGACTAAAACAGAGTTCTATTCCTTCAGGCCAAACTGAGTCAATAATTATGTCTTGCACCTTCTATTTTTTTGACTTTTTTTTGTTATTTGTGTAATATAATGGGATTATGCATCACAACAAAAGGAAAACATGGTTGTTATGAGCTTGCTTTAGAAACATAGCTATTTTTAGTTATGACCTCAGAATTACTATTTTTCAAGTCAAAGTCAATTCACTGCCTGTTTAACATCGTTACATTAATGTCATGTAAGATTTATGGAAAATAGCAAGTAATAAATATGACCCTTCTGATATCAATCACCCTTCACAGGGGATAACATAAGAAACATGTCTTATTTTTACAAGGGCAGGAACCAAAATGAAAAGTTTCCAAGACTGGCTTAAATATATGCAAAATGAAATAAATGGAGGGAGAAACCCCAGCTCTGTAGGAGGCAAATATAAATATCAGGGATTCAGCTGAAGACCAAGAAAGATGTATAGAGTGTAAATAGAAGACAATCATGTATACATGATTTAATTTAAGAACTCCTTTCCAATCCGCTATGACCAATTTCCCACCCAGCAGATAGGTAACAGGAGCCTGCCAGGAGCTGGGATTCCTGGAGCCGGACTGAGGGTCACTGTTCCCCATGGTACATGCTACCTCTAGAGAACCTTCAGAAAAAGGTTGCCCCATCCCTGGAGGGGTTCAAGGCCAGGCTGGATGAGGCTTTGGGCAACCTGGGCTAGTGGGAGGTGTCCCTGCCCATGGCAGGAGGTTTGGAACTCGATGATCTTGAAGGTCCCTTCCGACCCAAACCATTCTGTGATTCTATGGTTCTATGAAAGGCAAGGCAGCCCCAAACTTCCCTGATGAGTTACAAGCCACCTCTCTGCGGCTCTGCCACTTTCACTGACTCAGAGCCCTTGGCATGGTGCATCAGCCAAAAGATGTTTGCTGCATCATGACTCTTTTTAGCAATGCCAGGAGAGCATCTCTTTTCATTACACAAGGTGATTGCAATCATTTGTCACGTTAATTATAGACACAACCTTTATGATAAAACTCCAGAATGCTGAATGTTTACAGTTACAAGTCTTGGGAGAGTTCAAGATGTACATCATATTCTTCAATAATGCATTTCCACGTCCACGGCTGAGTAATTGTTTAACAAAGTGGCATTTATTTGGTACAGGCAGCTCCGTGGTCCATCGCTGGACCTTTCACCCACAGCCAGCTCATGTCTGGAGGCTTTCACATGTCTCATACCCTAAAGTCTTCAGCCCTCCCAGGTCTAAGCTCCCAGGAACACCCAGCACAGAGACACTCAGGATGCTGGAGCTGTTGTCATCCCACAACTCACTAAATTTGTTAATTTGGGCTCAACACCAGCCCTACCACGGCACACGTAGGAATGGGGGCAGCAGCCCTGGTGTTTTTTCCTTCTCCCTGCAAATGCCACTGCCTTTTGGTGTGTTACATGGTAGGCTGGTCAAGCAAGATATACCAACAGCAAATAATTCGAAGAACAAGAAAACTGCATATTCAAACTACCCCATTACTTTATGTTTTTTTTTTTTCTTTTAGCATGTAAGAAAGGGTTATCCCACATGCACTCTACTCAAGGAAAAAACCTGACATATTGGTGCTATCAAAGATTCATGGCATTTCAAGAACCTTGACAATAAATCTTTTGTGTTTGTAAGGCTACATCTTCAGCAGCATTTAACAATGTGGATCTTCTGTGGATTTACATAACAGATAGAAAGTAAGAATACTTAATGAACTGTCAGGTCTCATTGTAATACCTAGACAGCTCTGGGTAGCTGCCTGTTCCACCTCAGTCACTCTTTTCCTACAGTACTCTGAGACATGACAGAGTGAAGACGTAATGGAGGGTGCTGCCAGGTCAACGCTGAACTATTTCCAGTATGTTCTCATCTTAATCCTTTGCCCTCTGATACATATTTTCATTGTGCAAATTTCATGACCAAAGCTTGCAAGATTTAAGCTCTTTTTTTTTCTGTAGCAGGCTTCTTTGCTGTGCTGCATACCTCAGAGATATAATTCAGCACTGATTTTTTTTTTTTTTTGACAGAATCTCTCAGGATGAAGCCCAACAGATGCAACAGTGATTTATTTTCCTTTTTTGAAGAGTGAGATTCGTATTCTTTTTTTTTTTTTTTCAGCTCAAAAAGCAAACAGAAAGCCATACAATTTCCAACTGATAATAGAATAACAAAAAAACACAACCAAATTCAAAGTTGTTTTCGTCCCTACTCTGGAGTTAAATTTTTTCTGTAGTCCAAGCTGATAGTACACAGGAACTTTGATGCATGACAACAGAAAAATCTGCACAATAGATGCACAGATTCTACTTTCAATCCAACAAACACATTAAACTAGAAATAAAGGAAGATGGTCTTAACCTCATGATGGAGGTGTGTGTTTATGGAATTGAGAAATTGGGTTGCAGTTTCAGCTTCAGCCACGATGTGCAGAGGTTTCTATTGCATTTATATCCATTGCTTGCAGGACACAGGTTCAGTTCCAAGCTGAAGCCATTACATCATCATGTCCCCTGTGGTGATTCCCTGCAGGAAACGAACCTACATCCTTTTATGCTTCATTAAATTTTTGTACTTTTTGGAGCTTTTTAGACCTCATAATCCTGGAAAGAAAGGTTATTATAGCAAACTACAGTGAAAAGGATAGATTTATGGTGAGACAGCACTATACCTCCTTTTTTCTGCCCTTAGAAACCAAATTTTTCTCAGTATGAGTATTCGGCTCATGAGAACTAACACTGGTATATAAGGTAATTCAAATGTTTATACAGGGATGGTCTAACTTCGTTACCCATTGGACTAGTGTCTAAATTTGCAGTAATTTCCAGAAACCCATGGTATTAATACATGTGGACCTGCAAGACAGTATGGGCTAGGTGGTCACCTCAGATGAACTGAGGGAGCATTTACCTGATAAGAATCTGCCAAGAGGGGTTAATGGTTTCATTAATGTATAGCCAAATTCCACCCTTTTCCAAACATGTGCGCGCACAGGCACACATACATACCCTCCCTCTTCAGGATCAAAGCCCCATTACACTGGACGCTTTGAAAACACGGTGATCAATGAGACTGATTTCATCTATTTGCAACATTTTGCAGAGATATTGCTTGACAATAGTGAGTTAAACCCTGCACTTCTCAAAATTAATGCACAGCTTCTCCGGCAATGAATAGGCAAAATGATTTTGTGAACACAGTTTAGGAGATTATTTGCGTTGAGCAATTCTGAGCATGTTCGTGTGGTTTGCTGCTAATATCAATCACAGTGAAAAGATCAAATATTGAAATGCATGGGAAAGTTTCCACATGGAAAGTATTTTGCAGAATTATAGTACTGACAGACAACATGAAAATTATTTGGTTTGAGTCTTCCAGGAGACTACGATAGGCTTCATTTAACTTAACTGAAAAAGTCAAGATTTGAGACTTAGATCTAGACTTTCTTTCTAACCACTGGAAAAGACTTAGTCTTGTCCTGGTAAATCCTGCCTTGGGAGGAAATGAACTGTGCCCTGGAACTGTCCATTTCTCTCCACTGCGTAATGACAATTGAAGCTCAGACATGTACTATACATTACAGACATGAAGAATTTGATGAGATGACTCACATTGCAGAGATCAGGAAGATCAAGTTATTACAGTAACAATCACCTATTTTTTTTGTACTACTATATCAATAAATATCTACTACTCCAATTACTATTATTTCATTTACTTTTAAATTATGTATTAATTTTGTAAGTAATAGAAAATATCTGTGTGGAAACAGACTCTAGATCTTCTAAGTTTCTTAACTCCTCAAGTTTCTTAACTCTATACCTCCCGGATTTATGGCCCAGGGAAATTTATTGCTCACTTTTCCCCAGTATTCTGAGATCCCAGATTAATTGCCCTGTGTCAGAGCTATCCACAGCAGGA